>NC_143023.1:98688866-98716366 GCF_057628025.1 Oncorhynchus mykiss | reverse complement strand
GACTTTTCCAGTATAGACTATTCCAGTATAGACTATTCCAGTATAGACTATTCCAGTATAGACTACTCCTGTATAGACTATACATGTGGTAGACTGTTATTTGCACTCCTCTTCCAGGGACAGACGGTTACAGGCCATGGCTGAAGTAAAGAGCATGTGGCCTCCTGAGGCTTTAGTGTTTGTGGGTCACTGCTCTAAAACAGTCTTAGCTTGCAGCCCGCTATGTCCCCTGCGGTACAGAGCAGGTCAATGCGTGTCTGTGTAAGTATGCATCCCAAATGGCTTTCCATTCCCTATATAGTGCACTAGGTTGATCAGATCCCCGTGGGCGCTGGTCGTAAATTGTGCACTGTAAGTGGGAAAGGGGTATCGTTTGGGACTCGTTCTACTACAGAGAAAGACTGTGATGTCAATGGGTGTCTGTGTCTGTACAGCTCCTAAACATACAGTGTATTGTGGGTAATTTATGTGGTTCTTCTCTACTAATACAGCTGTCAGTGCTAGCTAGTACAGTATGTATCTCCACTATCCAGTTGACAGCTGCGAGAGTGTAGCCATTATACAATCAATATTTGGCAGTCATTCTTCTAGCTATGTTTGAATGAGGTGGCAGGGTAGCCTAGTGGTTAGAGCGTTGGACTAGTAACCGGAAGGCTATGTTTGAATGAGGTGGCAGGGTAGCCTAGTGGTTAGAGCGTTGGACTAGTAACCGGAAGGTTATGTTTGAATGAGGTGGCAGGGTAGCCTAGTGGTTAGAGCGTTGGACTAGTAACCGGAAGGCTATGTTTGAATGAGGTGGCAGGGTAGCCTAGTGGTTAGAGCGTTGGACTAGTAACCGGAAGGCTATGTTTGAATGAGGTGGCAGGGTAGCCTAGTGGTTAGAGCGTTGGACTAGTAACCGGAAGGTTATGTTTGAATGAGGTGGCAGGGTAGCCTAGTGGTTAGAGCGTTGGACTAGTAACCGGAAGGCTATGTTTGAATGAGGTGGCAGGGTAGCCTAGTGGTTAGAGCGTTGGACTAGTAACCGGAAGGCTATGTTTGAATGAGGTGGCAGGGTAGCCTAGTGGTTAGAGCGTTGGACTAGTAACCGGAAGGCTATGTTTGAATGAGGTGGCAGGGTAGCCTAGTGGTTAGAGCGTTGGACTAGTAACCGGAAGGTTATGTTTGAATGAGGTGGCAGGGTAGCCTAGTGGTTAGAGCGTTGGACTAGTAACCGGAAGGCTATGTTTGAATGAGGTGGCAGGGTAGCCTAGTGGTTAGAGCGTTGGACTAGTAACCGGAAGGCTATGTTTGAATGAGGTGGCAGGGTAGCCTAGTGGTTAGAGCGTTGGACTAGTAACCGGAAGGTTATGTTTGAATGAGGTGGCAGGGTAGCCTAGTGGTTAGAGCGTTGGACTAGTAACCGGAAGGTTATGTTTGAATGAAAGAAATCTGTGACAGAAGCACTGGAGAGAAATTACATGCTACTGCGCTAGATATGAAGCTGATCAATAGAAGCTTCCTTGTTACTCTGCTTCCTTTTTACTCTGGTTCCTTTTTACTCTGCTTCCTTGTTAATCTGCTTCCTTTTTACTCTGGTTCCTTGTTAATCTGCTTCCTTTTTACTCTGCTTCCTTGTTAATCTGCTTCCTTTTTACTCTGGTTCCTTGTTAATCTGCTTCCTTTTTACTCTGCTTCCTTGTTAATCTGCTTCCTTTTTACTCTGGTTCCTTGTTAATCTGCTTCCTTGTTACTCTGCTTCCTTGTTAATCTGCTTCCTTGTTACTCTGGTTCCTTGTTACTCTGCTTCCTTTTTACTCTGCTTCCTTTTTACTCTGGTTCCTTGTTACTCTGCTTCCTTTTTACTCTGGTTCCTTGTTAATCTGCTTCCTTGTTACTCTGGTTCCTTGTTACTCTGCTTCCTTTTTACTCTGGTTCCTTGTTACTCTGCTTCCTTTTTACTCTGGTTCCTTGTTAATCTGCTTCCTTGTTACTCTGGTTCCTTGTTACTCTGCTTCCTTTTTACTCTGCTTCCTTTTTACTCTGCTTCCTTGTTAATCTGCTTCCTTTTTACTCTGGTTCCTTTTTACTCTGCTTCCTTTTTACTCTGGTTCCTTGTTAATCTGCTTCCTTTTTACTCTGGTTCCTTGTTACTCTGCTTCCTTGTTAATCTGCTTCCTTGTTAATCTGCTTCCTTGTTACTCTGCTTCCTTGTTACTCTACATTGGTGAGAAAACTGATGAGAAGAAGAGAGATTTACTTTGAGTATGTGTGTGTGTGTGTGTGTGTGTGTGTGTGTGTGTGTGTGTGTGTGTGTGTGTGTGTGTGTGTGTGTGTGTGTGTGTGTGTGTGTGTGTGTGTGTGACATACTACCAGACATACTAATCATTACTTGGCCAATAGTCAAGGGAAATGTATGCTGCATACTGAGAAGTATAATCTCCTCCGCTCTCCTTCAATCCTAATCCCTACCCATTTTTCTACCTCTCCATATCTCCTTCTCTCTCTCTACCTCTCCATATATCCTTCTCTCTCCCTACCTCTCCATGTCTCCTTCTCTCTCCCTACCTCTCCATGTCTCCTTCTCTCTCCCTACCTCTCCATGTCTCCTTCTCTCTCCCTACCTCTCCATATCTCCTTCTCTCTCCCTACCTCTCCATATCTCCTTCTCTCTCCCTACCTCTCCATGTCTCCTTCTCTCTCCCTACATCTCCATATCTCCTTCTCTCTCCCTACCTCTCCTTCTCTCTCCCTACCTCTCCATGTCTCCTTCTCTCTCCCTACATCTCCATGTCTCCTTCTCTCTCCCTACCTCTCCATGTCTCCTTCTCTCTCCCTACCTCTCCATATCTCCTTCTCTCTCCCTACCTCTCCATATCTCCTTCTCTCTCCCTACCTCTCCATATCTCCTTCTCTCTCCCTACCTCTCCATATCTCCTTCTCTCTCCCTACCTCTCCATGTCTCCTTCTCTCTCCCTACCTCTAATTATCTCCTTCTCTCTCCCTACCTCTCCATATCTCCTTCTCTCTCCCTACCTCTCCATATCTCCTTCTCTCTCCCTACCTCTCCATATCTCCTTCTCTCTCCCTACCTCTCCATGTCTCCTTCTCTCTCTCTACCTCTCCATATCTCCTTCTCTCTCTCTACCTCTCCATATCTCCTTCTCTCTCCCTACCTCTCCTTCTCTCTCCCTACCTCTCCATATCTCCTTCTCTCTCCCTACCTCTCCTTCTCTCTCCCTACCTCTCCATATCTCCTTCTCTCTCCCTACCTCTCCTTCTCTCTCCCTACCTCTCCATATCTCCTTCTCTCTCCCTACCTCTCCATGTCTCCTTCTCTCTCTCTACCTCTCCATATCTCCTTCTCTCTCTCTACCTCTCCATATCTCCTTCTCTCTCCCTACCTCTCCTTCTCTCTCCCTACCTCTCCATATCTCCTTCTCTCTCCCTACCTCTCCTTCTCTCTCCCTACCTCTCCATATCTCCTTCTCTCTCCCTACCTCTCCTTCTCTCTCCCTACCTCTCCATATCTCCTTCTCTCTCCCTACCTCTCCATGTCTCCTTCTCTCTCCCTACCTCTCCTTCTCTCTCCCTACCTCTCCATGTCTCCTTCTCTCTCCCTACCTCTCCATGTCTCCTTCTCTCTCCCTACCTCTCCATATCTCCTTCTCTCTCCCTACCTCTCCTTCTCTCTCCCTACCTCTCCATATCTCCTTCTCTCTCCCTACCTCTCCTTCTCTCTCCCTACCTCTCCTTCTCTCTCCCTACCTCTCCATATCTCCTTCTCTCTCCCTACCTCTCCATGTCTCCTTCTCTCTCCCTACCTCTCCATGTCTCCTTCTCTCTCCCTACCTCTCCATATCTCCTTCTCTCTCCCTACCTCTCCATGTCTCCTTCTCTCTCCCTACCTCTCCATATCTCCTTCTCTCTCCCTACCTCTCCATATCTCCTTCTCTCTCCTTACCTCTCCATGTCTCCTTCTCTCTCCCTACCTCTCCATGTCTCCTTCTCTCTCCCTACCTCTCCATGTCTCCTTCTCTCTCCCTACCTCTCCATGTCTCCTTCTCTCTCCCTACCTCTCCTTCTCTCTCCCTACCTCTCCATGTCTCCTTCTCTCTCCTTACCTCTCCATATCTCCCTCTCTTTGAAGCTGGTAGAGAAGGGTAATCCACTGTGTGAGGGGAAGATAGAGAGAGAGTAGCCACCACAGACTGTTTCATCAAACCATTTCAGAGATATGGACGGCGTTAGATATTCACGGTAATGTATTTTATTATCCAACCAACGGATTCAGACAGCAGCGTCTGTCCTTTTAGAGGTGTTTGATGCCACCGATGCCGAGGAGAATGAGAGTTGAAATTGGCTGTAGTCTTCTCTTCATCGAGTTAAGCAGAGATATTTAAAAAAAACACTTCAGGTCACACACACACACACACACACACACACACACACACACACACACACACACACACACTCTTACAGGTTTTATTTTGAAGTGGAACGTCAGGGAGAGAGGATATCGTTGGATGCATTCCCAATGATTACTCATCACCTGTCCCTCTTCCAGGGAGTAGAAAGCGGGAAACGGTCTAACCGAACCACGGGATTTTTTTTGGGGGGGGCCTAATTTTGTTTCTGCTTTTAATTTCCAACATTTTGGTAGGCTATTTCTTAGTCAACTTGTTTATAATTAGATACATGCAGCTTTCGCTTCTGTCATGTGTTGTCCTAGAACAGTGTTTCCCAACCCTGGTCCTCCAATACCCCCATCCCTGGTCCTCCAGTACCCCCAACCCTGGTCCTCCAGTACCCCCAACCCTGGTCCTCCAGTACCCCCAACCCTGGTCCTCCAGTACCCCCAACCCTGTTCCTCCAATACCCCCAACCCTGGTTCTCCAATACCCCCAACCCTGGTCCTCCAATACCCCCAACCCTGGTCCTCCAGTACCCCCAAACCTGGTCCTCCAATACCCCCAACCCTGGTCCTCCAGTACCCCCAACCCTGGTCCTCCAGTACCCCCAACCCTGGTCCTCCAAAACCCCCAAACCTGGTCCTCCAATACCCCCAACCCTGGTCCTCCAGTACCCCCAACCCTGATCCTCCAATACCCCCAACCCTGGTCCTCAAGTACCCCCAACCCTGGTCCTCCAGTACCCCCAACCCTGGTCCTCCAGTACCCCCAACCCTGGTCCTCCAGTACCCCCAACCCTGGTCCTCCAATACCCCCAACCCTGGTCCACCAATACCCCCAACCCTGGTCCTCCAGTACCCCCAACCCTGGTCCTCCAATACCCCCAAACCTGGTCCTCCAGTACCCCCAACCCTGGTCCTCCAGTACCCCCAACCCTGGTCCTCCAGTACCCCCAACCCTGGTCCTCCAGTACCCCCAACCCTGGTCCTCCAGTACCCCCAACCCTGGTCCTCCAATACCCCCAACCCTGGTCCACCAATACCCCCAACCCTGGTCCTCCAGTACCCCCAACCCTGGTCCTCCAATACCCCCAAACCTGGTCCTCCAGTACCCCCAACCCTGGTCCGCCAGTACCCCCAACCCTGGTCATCCAATACCCCCAAACCTGGTCCTCCAATACCCCCAACCCTGGTCCTCCAGTACCCCCAACCCTGGTCCTCCAATACCCCCAAACCTGGTCCTCCAGTACCCCCAACCCTGGTCCGCCAGTACCCCCAACCCTGGTCATCCAATACCCCCAAACCTGGTCCTCCAATACCCCCAACCCTGGTCCTCCAGTACCCCCAACCCTGGTCCTCCAGTACCCCAACCCTGGTCCTCCAGTACCCCCAACCCTGGTCCTCCAGTACCCCCAACCCTGGTCCTCCAGTACCTCCAACCCTGGTCCTCCAGTACCCCCAACCCTGGTCCTCCAGTACCCCCAACCCTGGTCCTCCAGTACCCCCAACCCTGGTCCTCCAGTACCCCCAACCCTGGTCCTCCAGTACCCCCAACAGTACACATTGTTATTGTAGTCCTGGACAAACACACCTCCTTCAACTAATTGAAGGTTTGATGATTAGTTGACAAGTTGAACCAGGGTTAGGAAACACTGTTCTAGAGGACTAAATGAAATCATCTGAACAGTAATCCATCTGAACAGTAATCCATCTAAACAGTAATCTGAACAGTAATCCATCTGAACAGTAATCTGAACAGTAATCCATCTGAACAGTAATCTGAACAGTAATCCATCTGAACAGTAATCCATCTGAACAGTAACCCATCTGAACAGTAATCTGAACAGTAATCCATCTGAACAGTAATCCATCTGAACAGTAACCCATCTGAACAGTAATCCATCTGAACAGTAACCCATCTGAACAGTAACCCATCTGAACAGTAATCCATCTGAACAGTAATCCATCTGAACGGTAATCTGAACAGTAACCCATCTGAACAGTAATCCATCTGAACAGTAATCCATCTGAACAGTAATCTGAACAGTAATCCATCTGAACAGTAATCTGAACAGTAATCCATCTGAACAGTAACCCATCTGAACAGTAATCCATCTGAACAGTAATCCATCTGAACAGTAATCTGAACAGTAATCCACCTGAACAGTAATCTATCTGAACAGTAACCCATCTGAACCATAACCCATCTGAACAGTAATCCATCTGAACAGTAATCTGAACAGTAATCTGAACAGTAATCTGAACAGTAACCCATCTGAACAGTAATCCATCTGAACAGTAATCTGAACAGTAATCTGAACAGTAATCTGAACAGTAACCCATCTGAACAGTAATCTATCTGAACAGTAATCCATCTGAACAGTAATCTGAACAGTAATCTGAACAGTAATCTGAACAGTAACCCATCTGAACAGTAATCCATCTGAACAATAACCCATCTGAACAGTAATCGATCTGAACAGTAACCCATCTGAACAGTAATCCATCTGAACAGTAATCCATCTGAACAGTAACCCATCTGAACAGTAACCCATCTGAACAGTAATCTGAACGGTAACCCATTTTAACAGCAACCTGAACAGTAATCTGAACAGTAATCTGAACAGTAACCCATCTGAACAGTAATCCATCTGAACAGTAATCTGAACAGTAATCTGAACAGTAATCTGAACAGTAACCCATCTGAACAGTAATCCATCTGAACAGTAATCTGAACAGTAATCTGAACAGTAATCTGAACAGTAACCCATCTGAACAGTAATCCATCTGAACAGTAATCTGAACAGTAATCTGAACAGTAATCCATCTGAACAGTAATCCATCTGAACAGTAACCCATCTGAACAGTAATCCATCTGAACAGTAATCTGAACAGTAATCCATCTGAACAGTAATCCATCTGAACAGTAATCTGAACAGTAATCCATCTGAACAGTAATCCACCTGAACAGTAACCCATCTGAACAGTAACCCATCTGAACGGTAATCTGAACAGTAACCCATCTGAACAGTAATCCATCTGAACAGTAACCCATCTGAACAGTAATCTGAACAGTAATCCATCTGAACAGTAATCTGAACAGTAACCCATCTGAACAGTAACCCATCTGAACAGTAATCTGAACAATACTCCATCTGAACAGTAACCCATCTGAACAGTAACCCATCTGAACAGTAACCCATCTGAACAGTAATCTGAACAATAACCCATCTGAACAGTAATCTGAACAGTAACCCATCTGAACAGTAACCCATCTGAACAGTAATCTGAACAGTAACCCATCTGAACAGTAACCCATCTGAACAGTAATCTGAACAGTAACCCATCTGAACAGTAACCCATCTGAACAGTAATCTGAACAGTAATCTGAACAGTAACCCATCTGAACAGTAATCTGAACAATAACCCATCTGAACAGTAATCTGAACAGTAACCCATCTGAACAGTAACCCATCTGAACAGTAATCTGAACAGTAACCCATCTGAACAGTAACCCATCTGAACAGTAATCTGAACAGTAACCCATCTGAACAGTAACCCATCTGAACAGTAATCTGAACAGTAATCTGAACAGTAACCCATCTGAACAGTAACCCATCTGAACAGTAATCCATCTGAACAGTAATCTGAACAGTAACCTGAACAGTAATCTGAACAGTAATCTGAACAGTAATCTGAACAGTAACCCATCTGAACAGTAACCCATCTGAACAGTAATCCATCTGAACAGTAACCCATCTGAACAGTAACCCATCTGAACAGTAACCCATCTGAACAGTAATCCATCTGAACAGTAACCCATCTGAACAGTAACCCATCTGAACAGTAACCCATCTGAACAGTAATCCATCTGAACAGTAATCCATCTGAACGGTAATCTGAACAGTAATCTGAACAGTAATTTGAACCGTAATCTGAACAGTAACCTATCTGAACAGTAACCTGAACAGTAATCTGAACAGTAATTTGAACAGTAATCTGAACAGTAACCCATCTGAACAGTAATCCATCTGAACAGTAATCTAAACAGTAATCTGAACAGTAATCCATCTGAAAAGTAATCAGAACAGTAATCCATCTGAACAGTAATCCATCTGAACAGTAATCCATCTGAACGGTAATCTGAACAGTAATCTGAACAGTAATCCATCTGAACAGTAATCCATCTGAACAGTAATCCATCTGAACAGTAATCCATCTGAACAGTAATCCATCTGAGCGGTAATCTGAACAGTAATCTGAACAGTAATCTGAACCGTAATCTGAACAGTAACCCATCTGAACAGTAACCTGAACAGTAATCTGAACTGTAATCTGAACAGTAACCCCCCCCCCCCTCCCCCCCGCCTTGTGTCTGAGGAATTTGAATAGCGTCTCATAACCATCACTGCTATCATCCTCTTTGACCACTTCATTAAATCCTTCATGACTTTTCTGGCTTCCTGTTGATTTCCGACTCTATTTCACAGCTTTTCTCGTATTGAATCAAACTCCGACATTGTCCTTTTTTTTTGTTGTTTTGTTGCCTCAGTGGATCGATGTTAACTTGTTCTGCCCTGCTCCTAAAAAGCGTTTGGCGATTGCCGTGTAGACTATTTGGCGCGCTTTTAGTAAGACCTTAAAGCTCAGGATTTCACACTAATACCAGATAGTTTCAAAAATAATGAAAGAAAAACGTCAATGTAGCCTACAGATTTAAGTTGCACAAGAATGATACATTTATGGATTAAAAAAAAAAGTGTTTTAACACCTCCACCCACACAATATTTCATGACCCCTAAACCCACATTCCCCAGGGATATAACTGCGGGGACTGCGGGTTTTGAGTCAAACCCGCGCATCACTAGCGTGTGTACTTGCGTGTGTGTGTGTGTGTGTTCAGTGTGCGTGAGTGTGTATAGTGTGTGTGTATAGTGCGTGCGTGTGTGTGTTCAGTGTGCGTGAGTGTGTATAGTGTTTGTTTATAGTGAGTGCGTGCGTTCGTGCGTGTATGTGTGTGTGTGTTCGTGCGTGCCTGTGTGTGTGTGTATAGTGTGTGTGTGTGTGTGTGCGTTCGTGTGTGTATGTGTGTGTGTGTTTGTGCGTGCCTGCGTGTGTGTGTATGTGTGTGTGTGTGTGTGTGTGTGTGTGTGTTCGTGCGTGCCTGCGTGTGTGTATAGTGTGTGTGTGTGCGGGTGTGTGTGCGTGTGTATAGTGTGTGTGTGTGTTTGTGCATGTCGTGTGGGTGTGTGTGTGTATAGTGAAATGAACAGAACATTGCCAGAGCCAGACAGTTGTAGGCAGTGCTCCAGCAGTATGCAATGACATGATCATCTCTACAGATAACTGTTGTCAGGAGAGGAGACAGGTGAGCCCAAGAGAACAGCCGTACCAAAGCAGTTTGGGGGGTGTCTCCTAAACCTCTGGGTGCCCAGAGATTCACTTTGTTTTATCTGTCAACTCATTGGCGTTGAGTAGTATGTAGTTATGCCAGCACTAATACGGCTTTCTTTGGGGGGGGGGGAAGGATCTGTCTACCAACACAAAAAAATGATCTGGATATGGTTGTCAATGTTGTTTAAAATGGTGGTTGCATTGTAGTTCAGAGAAGAGGCCTGTTTCTCCAAATCATGCTCTCATAGACATGAGAAACTAGTCCAAACTCGAGAAGAACTGAAAATGAGCCCAGAGTGCAGATAAGAGAGGAATAACAATGATGAACAGAGAGAAGCTCTGCCACAATCACTTTCCCCTTTCTCTTTTTTTTTTTATAGGCAGTTCGGAGTAGCTAGCACACCACTTAACAGCAAGCAGATGTTTCAACCTCTTTCTCACTCAAAACACCTCCGGGTGGGAGGGAGCTTTTCTTTCCAACCCAACTGCCTCAACTAAAGGAGCTCACCACTCTTTATTATCCAAGAACTTAGTTCATCAGATTAGAGAACACTTGAACTAAATCTTTCGCTCAGTTTCAGACCGTTTTCTTACTAATGAACACAGCCCAGTCTGAGTCAATGTGCAGGGGTACGAGGTAATAACTTGGCTATATACACAAGGTACCAGTACTGAGTCGATGTGCAGGCGTACGAGGTAATAACTTGGCTATATATATATATATATACATATATATACACACAAGGTACCAGTACTGAGTCGATGTGCAGGGGTATGAGGTAATAACATGGCTATATACATGAGGTACCAGTACTGAGTCGATGTGCAGGGGTACGAGGTAATAACTTGGATATATACACGGGGTACCAGTATTGAGTCCATGTGCAGGGGTACGAGGTAATAACTTGGCTATATACACGGGGTACCAGTACTGAGTCCATGTGCAGGGGTACGAGTTAATAACTTGGATATATACACGGGGTACCAGTACTGAGTCGATGTGCAGGGGTACGAGGTAATTGAGTTAGATATGTAAATATATGTAGGGTAAAAGTGTCTAGGCAACAGGATAGATAATAGACAGTAGCAGCAGTGTTGGTAATATGTATATGTGGGTAGGGTAAAAGTGTCTAGGCAACAGAATAGATAATAAACAGCAAGAAGAGCGTATGTGATGCGTAAGAAGAGTTAGGGCAAAAAGGGTCAATGCAGATAGAGTAGCTATTGGTTAACAAGAATTGGGGGGTAGAATCTATTCAGGGTCCTGTTGGTTCCAGACTTGGTGCGCTGGTACCGCTTGCCATGCGGTAGCGGAGACAAAACCCAAGCAAACCGGGAACCATTCCAGAACATTACCTAAGATTCCCATTAAGTTGTAGTTAGGGTTTTATCTAACATTAGGATGATGACATACCAAAAACATTAAGAGAAATGTTTTTGATTTTAAAAAAAAATCGATTTATTTATCAAAAATGTTTTTAGGTGAAATATCCTTGGAATGTTCTAGCGTTCACTAAAATGTTGTGCACAACATCGGTAACAACCACCCACAGAACGTTCCCCAAAAGTTTGTATGTTTATATATAATTTGCTTTGATGCTGCAATAAAGTTCCTAGAACACATTTAGTCTGTTCTTTAAAGGTTCCCTGAATGTTTCATTACGTTCTGGGAACAGTCTGTTAAGAATATTGTGTGGGATATTACAAAATATATGTTCCCAAAAACACCCAAACTGTCCAGTTGTGAGGATGATTTGACAATGTTTATTTTAGGGTGCAAAAAAACAACAACATTCACCTGATGTTAACAGAACGTTTCCGAAGAACACATTCCGTCTGTTCTTTAAAGATTCCAAGAATGTTTCATTAGGTTGTGGGAACACTGAGGGGAAATTACAAGACATATGTTCCCCAAAAAAACGCAAAAAAAACTGTCCTGTTGTGCTGACGTTCAGATAATGTTGGTATCAGGGTGCACAAAACATTCCTTCGATACGACAAGAATGTTGACAAAACAGCCTTTCTGAGTTCTTTAAAAGGTTCCCAGAACATGTCATTAGATTGTGGGAGCAGTGTTGGTACATTACAGGAGATGGGTTCCCAAAACACATAATATCCTCAATTGTGATGACATTCATACAATGTTTAAGTTAGGTTGCACAGCACATTCCCTTAATGTTGTAAGAATTAAATAAGTCAGTTTTTTTTTATGATGTTCACAGCATATTTGTTTTAGATATAAAACATAATATTCCATTGATGTTCACGCAATATACATTTGACCTTGTCTTGGGTGTCCTCAAAAAAAATTCTAAAACATTTAAGAAACGTTATATTTAAGTTTGACCTAATATTACCACAACATTCTCAGCGTGCAATTTTTTTTAATATATATATATATATAGCTTCTTAAAGCAGATTGAAATACATCCCCAGTGTGTTTCTCTTTCAGATAGAATGATAATTCTCATTTGAGGACTGTATTGTAGACATAAATAGAGATACATGGAATTTAATTTTCATTCATAGGACATTTGAACAGCGTTTAATCATACAAACACAACCATATTTTTGACACATTTCGAAGACAAGGTAAAACATCTGACTTGGTCCTTGACCAAGACACTTCACCCTAATTTACTCCAGCGTTACTGTACTACTATGGCTGACCCTGTAACACAACACCTATCATACTACTATGACTGACCCTGTACAACAACACCTATCATACTACTATGACTGACCCTGTACAACAACACCTATCATACTACTATGACTGACCCTGTAAAACAACACCTATCACACTACTATGACTGACCCTGTAAAACAACACCTATCATACTACTATGACTGACCCTGTAAAACAACACCTATCATACTACTATGACTGACCCTGTACAACAACACCTATCATACTACTATGACTGACCCTGTAAAACAACACCTATCACACTACTATGACTGACCCTGTAAAACAACACCTATCATACTACTATGACTGACCCTGTAAAACAACACCTATCATACTACTATGACTGACCCTGTAAAACAACACCTATCATACTACTATGACTGACCCTGTAACACAACACCTATCATACTACTATGACTGACCCTGTACAACAACACCTATCATACCACTATGACTGACCCTGTAACACAACACCTATCATACTACTATGACTGACCCTGTAAAACAACACCTATCATACTACTATGGCTGACCCTGTACAACAACACCTATCATACTACTATGACTGACCCTGTAAAACAACACCTATCATACTACTATGACTGACCCTGTAAAACAACACCTATCATACTACTATGACTGACCCTGTACAACAACACCTATCATACTACTATGGCTGACCCTGTAACACAACACCTATCATACTACTATGACTGACCCTGTAAAACAACACCTATCATACTACTATGGCTGACCCTGTACAACAACACCTATCATACTACTATGACTGACCCTGTAAAACAACACCTATCATACTACTATGACTGACCCTGTAAAACAACACCTATCATACTACTATGGCTGACCCTGTACAACAACACCTATCATACTACTATGACTGACCCTGTAAAACAACACCTATCATACTACTATGACTGACCCTGTAAAACAACACCTATCATACTACTATGACTGACCCTGTACAACAACACCTATCATACTACTATGGCTGACCCTGTAACACAACACCTATCATACTACTATGACTGACCCTGTAAAACAACACCTATCATACTACTATGGCTGACCCTGTACAACAACACCTATCATACTACTATGACTGACCCTGTAAAACAACACCTATCATACTACTATGGCTGACCCTGTAAAACAACACCTATCATACTACTATGACTGACCCTGTACAACAACACCTATCATACTACTATGACTGACCCTGTAAAACAACACCTATCATACCACTATGACTGACCCTGTAACACAACACCTATCATACTACTAAGACTGACCCTGTACAACAACACCTATCATACTACTATGACTGACCCTGTACAACAACACCTATCATACTACTATGACTGACCCTGTACAACAACACCTATCATACTACTATGACTGACCCTGTACAACAACACCTATCATACTACTATGACTGACCCTGTACAACAACACCTATCATACTACTATGACTGACCCTGTAAAACAACACCTATCATACTACTATGACTGACCCTGTAAAACAACACCTATCATACTACTATGACTGACCCTGTAACACAACACCTATCATACTACTATGACTGACCCTGTACAACAACACCTATCATACTACTATGACTGACCCTGTAAAACAACACCTATCATACTACTATGACTGACCCTGTACAACAACACCTATCATACTACTATGACTGACCCTGTAAAACAACACCTATCATACTACTATGACTGACCCTGTACAACAACACCTATCATACTACTATGACTGACCCTGTACAACAACACCTATCATACTACTATGACTGACCCTGTAACACAACACCTATCATACTACTATGACTGACCCTGTACAACAACACCTATCATACTACTATGACTGACCCTGTAAAACAACACCTATCATACTACTATGACTGACCCTGTACAACAACACCTATCATACTACTATGACTGACCCTGTACAACAACACCTATCATACTACTATGACTGACCCTGTAAAACAACACCTATCATACTACTATGACTGACCCTGTACAACAACACCTATCATACTACTATGACTGACCCTGTAAAACAACACCTATCATACTACTATGACTGACCCTGTAAAACAACACCTATCATACTACTATGACTGACCCTGTAACACAACACCTATCATACTACTATGACTGACCCTGTGAAACAACACCTATCATACTACTATGACTGACCCTGTAAAACAACACCTATCATACTACTATGACTGACCCTGTACAACAACACCTATCATACTACTATGACTGACCCTGTAAAACAACACCTATCATACTACTATGACTGACCCTGTAACACAACACCTATCATACTACTATGACTGACCCTGTAACACAACACCTATCATACTACTATGACTGACCCTGTAACACAACACCTATCATACTACTATGACTGACCCTGTACAACAACACCTATCATACTACTATGACTGACCCTGTAAAACAACACCTATCATACTACTATGACTGACCCTGTAAAACAACACCTATCATACTACTATGACTGACCCTGTAAAACAACACCTATCATACTACTATGACTGACCTTGTAAAACAACACCTATCATACTACTATGACTGACCCTGTAAAACAACACCTATCATACTACTATGACTGACCCTGTACAACAATACCTATCATACTACTATGACTGACCCTGTAAAACAACACCTATCATACTACTATGACTGACCCTGTACAACAACACCTATCATACTACTATGACTGACCCTGTAAAACAACACCTATCATACTACTATGACTGACCCTGTAAAACAACACCTATCATACTACTATGACTGACCCTGTAACACAACACCTATCATACTACTATGACTGACCCTGTAAAACAACACCTATCATACTACTATGACTGACCCTGTAAAACAACACCTATCATACTACTATGGCTGACCCTGTAAAACAACACCTATCATACTACTATGACTGACCCTGTAAAACAACACCTATCATACTACTATGACTGACCTTGTAAAACAACACCTATCATACTACTATGACTGACCCTGTAAAACAACACCTATCATACTACTATGACTGACCCTGTAAAACAACACCTATCATACTACTATGACTGACCCTATAAAACAACACCTATCATACTACTATGACTGACCCTGTAAAACAACACCTATCATACTACTATGACTGACCCTGTACAACAACACCTATCATACTACTATGACTGACCCTGTAAAACAACACCTATCATACTACTATGACTGACCCTATAAAACAACACCTATCATACTACTATGGCTGACCCTGTAAAACAACACCTATCATACTACTATGACTGACCCTGTAAAACAACACCTATCATACTACTATGGCTGACCCTGTACAACAACACCTATCATACTACTATGACTGACCCTGTAAAACAACACCTATCATACTACTATGACTGACCCTGTACAACAACACCTATCATACTACTATGACTGACCCTGTACAACAACACCTATCATACTACTATGACTGACCCTGTAACACAACACCTATCATACTACTATGACTGACCCTGTACAACAACACCTATCATACCACTATGACTGACCCTGTAACACAACACCTATCATACTACTATGACTGACCCTGTAAAACAACACCTATCATACTACTATGGCTGACCCTGTACAACAACACCTATCATACTACTATGACTGACCCTGTAAAACAACACCTATCATACTACTATGACTGACCCTGTAAAACAACACCTATCATACTACTATGACTGACCCTGTACAACAACACCTATCATACTACTATGGCTGACCCTGTAACACAACACCTATCATACTACTATGACTGACCCTGTAAAACAACACCTATCATACTACTATGGCTGACCCTGTACAACAACACCTATCATACTACTATGACTGACCCTGTAAAACAACACCTATCATACTACTATGACTGACCCTGTAAAACAACACCTATCATACTACTATGGCTGACCCTGTACAACAACACCTATCATACTACTATGACTGACCCTGTAAAACAACACCTATCATACTACTATGACTGACCCTGTAAAACAACACCTATCATACTACTATGACTGACCCTGTACAACAACACCTATCATACTACTATGGCTGACCCTGTAACACAACACCTATCATACTACTATGACTGACCCTGTAAAACAACACCTATCATACTACTATGGCTGACCCTGTACAACAACACCTATCATACTACTATGACTGACCCTGTAAAACAACACCTATCATACTACTATGGCTGACCCTGTAAAACAACACCTATCATACTACTATGACTGACCCTGTACAACAACACCTATCATACTACTATGACTGACCCTGTAAAACAACACCTATCATACCACTATGACTGACCCTGTAACACAACACCTATCATACTACTAAGACTGACCCTGTACAACAACACCTATCATACTACTATGACTGACCCTGTACAACAACACCTATCATACTACTATGACTGACCCTGTACAACAACACCTATCATACTACTATGACTGACCCTGTACAACAACACCTATCATACTACTATGACTGACCCTGTACAACAACACCTATCATACTACTATGACTGACCCTGTAAAACAACACCTATCATACTACTATGACTGACCCTGTAAAACAACACCTATCATACTACTATGACTGACCCTGTAACACAACACCTATCATACTACTATGACTGACCCTGTACAACAACACCTATCATACTACTATGACTGACCCTGTAAAACAACACCTATCATACTACTATGACTGACCCTGTACAACAACACCTATCATACTACTATGACTGACCCTGTAAAACAACACCTATCATACTACTATGACTGACCCTGTACAACAACACCTATCATACTACTATGACTGACCCTGTACAACAACACCTATCATACTACTATGACTGACCCTGTAACACAACACCTATCATACTACTATGACTGACCCTGTACAACAACACCTATCATACTACTATGACTGACCCTGTAAAACAACACCTATCATACTACTATGACTGACCCTGTACAACAACACCTATCATACTACTATGACTGACCCTGTACAACAACACCTATCATACTACTATGACTGACCCTGTAAAACAACACCTATCATACTACTATGACTGACCCTGTACAACAACACCTATCATACTACTATGACTGACCCTGTAAAACAACACCTATCATACTACTATGACTGACCCTGTAAAACAACACCTATCATACTACTATGACTGACCCTGTAACACAACACCTATCATACTACTATGACTGACCCTGTAAAACAACACCTATCATACTACTATGACTGACCCTGTAAAACAACACCTATCATACTACTATGACTGACCTTGTAAAACAACACCTATCATACTACTATGACTGACCCTGTAAAACAACACCTATCATACTACTATGACTGACCCTGTACAACAATACCTATCATACTACTATGACTGACCCTGTAAAACAACACCTATCATACTACTATGACTGACCCTGTACAACAACACCTATCATACTACTATGACTGACCCTGTAAAACAACACCTATCATACTACTATGACTGACCCTGTAAAACAACACCTATCATACTACTATGACTGACCCTGTAACACAACACCTATCATACTACTATGACTGACCCTGTAAAACAACACCTATCATACTACTATGACTGACCCTGTAAAACAACACCTATCATACTACTATGGCTGACCCTGTAAAACAACACCTATCATACTACTATGACTGACCCTGTAAAACAACACCTATCATACTACTATGACTGACCTTGTAAAACAACACCTATCATACTACTATGACTGACCCTGTAAAACAACACCTATCATACTACTATGACTGACCCTGTAAAACAACACCTATCATACTACTATGACTGACCTTGTAAAACAACACCTATCATACTACTATGACTGACCCTGTAAAACAACACCTATCATACTACTATGACTGACCCTGTAAAACAACACCTATCATACTAATATGACTGACCCTGTACAACAACACCTATCATACTACTATGACTGACCTTGTAAAACAACACCTATCATACTACTATGACTGACCTTGTAAAACAACACCTATCATACTACTATGACTGACCCTGTAAAACAACACCTATCATACTACTATGACTGACCCTGTAAAACAACACCTATCATACTACTATGACTGACCCTGTAAAACAACACCTATCATACTACTATGGCTGACCCTGTAAAACAACACCTATCATACTACTATGACTGACCCTGTAAAACAACACCTATCACTGCACCTATCCGGTGTATGTCACAATAAATCTTCTCATTATGTTTTTCTGTTTAGCCCGTCCCCAAAGTTAGTTTTGTAATTATTTTGCGGAACCAGAGATCAGAGACTGAGATTACGAAGGACTTGAGAACCCCCCCCCCCCTCCCTCCCCCCAAAAAAACATTTTGTCTCTTTCTTCCTCATTATCATACTGGAGCCCTGCTTTCTTGTAATCTCCCTTCCTTGCCTCTCTGGCTCATCCATATCTTTAGTATTTGTCTCCTAGTTTCCATCAAAGAGCTCTCAGACTCATGCATTGAAATTAATGAGAGATAAAATGCTATTTTCATTTTCTAGCCCCATAATCCCCCTGTGATTGTGTCTGGATTTGGTGAAAGCAAGAACATCCCACCCTCAAACCCTGGCCTTCTATCACAATGCCTCTGACTGACTAGAGATGGTTTGCATCCCAAATGGCACCCTATTCTCTATATAGTGCACTACATTTTTACCATGGCCTTATGGACCCTAGTGCACGATATAGGGAATAGGGTACCATTTAGGATGGGGCCATTGGCTGCTTTGTATCATCATGGGCTTGAAATGGAGAACCGACAGTGATCTGATTCTTGCAATATTATTCTCAAGCTGGTAATTATTTCTCTGAGATGGATGCTGTCGGGCATTGCTTCAGCGTTGCTTTAAAGTTAATTCTACAGGTGATTAGTAAATAAATCTATCAATCCAAATCCCTATACACATTAGAACACACTTGAACATTAGAACACATTTAAACCGAAGAACACACTATAACATTAGAACACATTTAAACCCTAGAACACACTTGAACATTAGAACACATTTAAACCGAAGAACACACTATAACATTAGAACACATTTAAACCATAGAACACACTAGAACATTAGAACACATTTAAACCCTAGAACATACTAGAACATTAGAACACATTTAAACCATAGAACACACTATAACATTAGAACACATTTAAACCATAGAACACACTATAACATTAGAACACATTTAAACCATAGAACACACTATAACATTAGAACACATTTAAACCCTAGAACACACTATAACATTAGAACACATTTAAACCATAGAACACACTATAACATTAGAACACATTTAAACCATAGAACACACTATAACATTAGAACACATTTAAACCATAGAACACACTATAACATTAGAACACATTTAAACCATAGAACACACTATAACATTAGAACACATTTAAACCCTAGAACACACTATCGCATTAGAACACATTTAAACCGAAGAACATCAGAGGACATTTAAACCCTAGAACACACTATAACATTAGAACACATTTAAACCCTAGAACACACTATAACATTAGAACACATTTAAACCATAGAACACACTATAACATTAGAACACATTTAAACCCTAGAACACACTATAACATTAGAACACATTTAAACCATAGAACACACTATAACATTAGAACACATTTAAACCGAAGAACATCAGACGACATTTAAACCCTAGAACACACTATAACATTAGAACACATTTAAACCCTAGAACACACTATAGGCTAGTTCGAGTGGTCTCAATCCCAAGATCCATAACCTATAGGCTAGTTAGAGTGGTCTCAATCCCATGATCCATAACCTATAGGCTAGTTAGAGTGGTCTCAATCCCATGATCCATAACCTATAGGCTAGCTAGAGTGGTCTCAATCCCATGATCCATAACCTATAGGCTAGTTAGAGTGGTCTCAATCCCATGATCCATAACCTATAGGCTAGTTAGAGTGGTCTCAATCCCATGATCCATAACCTATAGGCTAGTTAGAGTGGCCTCAATCCCATGATCTATAACCTATAGGCTAGTTAGAGTGGTCTCAATCCCATGATCCATAACCTATAGGCTAGTTAGAGTGGTCTCAATCCCATGATCCATAACCTATAGGCTAGTTAGAGTGGTCTCAATCCCATGATCTATAACCTATAGGCTAGTTAGAGTGGTCTCAATCCCATGATCCATAACCTATAGGCTAGTTAGAGTGGTCTCAATCCCATGATGCATAGCCTATAGGCTAGTTAGAGTGGTCTCAATCCCATGATCCATAACCTATAGGCTAGTTAGAGTGGTCTCAATCCCATGATCCATAGCCTATAGGCTAGTTAGAGTGGTCTCAATCCCATGATCCATAACCTATAGGCTAGTTAGAGTGGTCTCAATCCCATGATCCATAACCTATAGGCTAGTTAGAGTGGTCTCAATCCCATGATCCATAGCCTATAGGCTAGTTAGAGTGGTCTCAATCCCATGATCCATAACCTATAGGCTAGTTAGAGTGGTCTCAATCCCATGATCCATAACCTATAGGCTAGTTAGAGTGGTCTCAATCCCATGATCCATAACCTATAGGCTAGTTAGAGTGGTCTCAATCCCATGATCCATAACCTATAGGCTAGTTAGAGTGGTCTCAATCCCATGATCCATAACCTATAGGCTAGTTAGAGTGGTCTCAATCCCATGATCCATAGCCTATAGGCTAGTTAGAGTGGTCTCAATCCCATGATCCATAACCTATAGGCTAGTTAGAGTGGGCTCAATCCCATGATCCATAGCCTATAGGCTAGTTAGAGTGGTCTCAATCCCATGATCCATAGCCTATAGGCTAGTTAGAGTGGTCTCAATCCCATGATCCATAGCCTATAGGCTAGTTAGAGTGGTCTCAATCCCATGATCCATAGCCTATAGGCTAGTTAGAGTGGTCTCAATCCCATGATCCATAGTCTATAGGCTAGTTAGAGTGGTCTCAATCCCATGATCCATAGCCTATAGGCTAGTTAGAGTGGTCTCAATCCCATGATCCATAACCTATAGGCTAGTTAGAGTGGTCTCAATCCCATGATCCATAGCCTATAGGCTAGTTAGAGTGGTCTCAATCCCATGATCCATAACCTATAGGCTAGTTAGAGTGGTCTCAATCCCATGATCCATAACCTATAGGCTAGTTAGAGTGGTCTCAATCCCATGATCCATAACCTATAGGCTAGTTAGAGTGGTCTCAATCCCATGATCTATAACCTATAGGCTAGTTAGAGTGGTCTCAATCCCATGATCTATAACCTATAGGCTAGTTAGAGTGGTCTCAATCCCATGATCCATAACCTATAGGCTAGTTAGAGTGGTCTCAATCCCATAACCTATAGGCTAGTTAGAGTGGTCTCAATCCCATGACCTATAACCTATAGGCTAGTTAGAGTGGTCTCAATCCCATGATCTATAACCTATAGGCTAGTTAGAGTGGTCTCAATCCCATGATCTATAACCTATAGGCTAGTTAGAGTGGTCTCAATCCCATGATCCATAACCTATAGGCTAGTTAGAGTGGTCTCAATCCCATGATCCATAACCTATAGGCTAGTTAGAGTGGTCTCAATCCCATTATCCATAACCTATAGGCTAGTTAGAGTGGTCTCAATCCCATGATCCATAACCTATAGGCTAGTTAGAGTGGTCTCAATCCCATAACCTATAGGCTAGTTAGAGTGGTCTCAATCCCATAACCTATAGGCTAGTTAGAGTGGTCTCAATCCCATGATCTATAACCTATAGGCTAGTTAGAGTGGTCTCAATCCCATGATCCATAACCTATAGGCTAGTTAGAGTGGTCTCAATCCCATGACCTATAACCTATAGGCTAGTTAGAGTGGTCTCAATCCCATGATCCATAACCTATAGGCTAGTTAGAGTGGTCTCAATCCCATGATCCATAACCTATAGGCTAGTTAGAGTGGTCTCAATCCCATGATCCATAACCTATAGGCTAGTTAGAAGTGCATGCTCGGATTTTCCAACCCTGAGCCCCGGCCTGCTCTGCTTTTCATGATCATATGGGGCGGCAGGGTAGGCTAGTGGTTAGAGTATTGGACTAGTAACCGGAAGGTTGCAAGTTCAAACCCCCGAGCTGACAAGGTACAAATCTGTCGTTCTGCCCCTGAACAGGCAGTTAACCCACTGTTCCTAGGCCGTCATTGAAAATAAGAATTTGTTCTTAACTGACTTGCCAAGTTAAATTAAGGTAAAATACATTTTTTTAAATTGTTTTGTTTGCTGCCTGACCAATGGCTATGCAGGCCTTCAGTGGCAGTGCAGGAAGTGATTCAAAGGCTTCTTCCCCCCAAATTTTTTTTTTTTTTTGATGAAGCCTAGTCCCCCTCCCCCCCAAAAAATGCACATGGACTAGCCTATAACCTATGTTCTGTTCAGTTTGAGAAGATGAAAGATGAAAAGGAGGACCAGAGGTGAACTTTGATAGCTTGCTAGTACTATAATTGATTTTTTTTAAATTAAAAACAAATTGTTTCTTGCTCATGATTTATTTATCAGAGTTATTGACTTCACAATAAGTCAGATTCAAGTCATTTATATTGTGGTTCTAAAACTTGAAGCAGCAGCCAAGGCGCAATCAATCAGAAATTAACAGCTCATGGTGCTGAACGTAGGAAACATCGAGTAGGCATAATTCATTTAAACCGTCTTCATTTTAATTCGACAACAAGAGGGCTTTGTGTTGGAGCAAATTTCTTCCTGTTTGTGCAATGAGAGGTGGACCTACCTGTTTGACAAATGAAATTAGGCTGTAGGCTGCTATAGCCATAGATTTTGTCGGTCAACTCCTCCACCCACCAATGCACTCTTTAACTAGCCGACCTCTGTGTCAGCGAAGGGCTGTTAAGTTAAAACCCAAGACTGAAAATTGAGGGGTTATGAGACGGTATGCCACAGGCCAACCTTTTAGTAAAGAAACTGGCAGAAAACACAGGCCTAACCATTGTTACTTTATGATTTAGAAGAACATATTTTTTTAAAGAATCTGATTATATAAAGTGATCTATAAAAGCGCTTTCGTTCGCAATGCTAGGAAACAAGCTGTAAAATACCTGGGAGAGACGTGACTCTGATGCATTATGGGGAATATCATTGATTATTTTCTTTGACATTCAGAGGCTGAGCTACAACCTTCTATCGCCAAAGAGACACTTTTTGTTTTCATCTTTGCTTGGGAAGTAATCTATTTCTGTCACTGTCAATTGATTAAGCGATTCACTTTCTGTACAATAGAATATGTTTAAACCCAGACAGCTCTTAGGAGAAATATTCTGTCATTGGGTTAAGCCACGGAAGAACAGGAGCCAGCAGTTAAAGGTTTCATTTTTCTGCGTTGGTTGGTCTACTGTCTAGAGTGGAAAGCGGGCTTACTGTCTAGAGTGGGAAGGGAGGCCTACTGTCTGGGGTGGAAAGGGAGGCCTACTGTCTGGGGTGAAAAGAGAGGCCTACTGTCTAGAGTGGGAAGGGAGGCCTACTGTCTGGGGTGGAAAGGGAGGTCTACTGTCTGGGGTGGAAAGAGAGGCCTACTGTCTGGGGTGGAAAGGGAGGTCTACTGTCTGGGGTGGAAAGGGAGGCCTACTGTCTAGAGTGGAAAGGGAGGCCTACCGCCTGGGGTGGAAAGAGAGGCCTACTGTCTGGGGTGGAAAGGGAGGCCTACTGTCTGGGGTGGAAAGGGAGGTCTACTGTCTGGGTTGGAAAGGGAGGCCTACTGTCTGGGGTGGAAAGGGAGGTCTACTGTCTGGGTTGGAAAGGGAGGCCTACTGTCTAGAGTGGAAAGGGAGGCCTACTGTCTAGAGTGGAAAGGGAGGTCTACTGTCTAGAGTGGAAAGGGAGGTCTACTGTCTGGGGTGGAAAGAGAGGCCTACTGTCTGGGGTGGAAAGGGAGGTCTACTGTCTGGGGTGGAAAGGGAAGCCTACTGTCTAGAGTGGAAAGGGAGGCCTACCGCCTGGGTTGGAAAGGGAGGCCTACTTTCTGGGGTGGAAAGGGAGGCCTACTGTCTAGAGTGGAAAGGGAGGTCTACTGTCTAGAGTGGAAAGGGAGGTCTACTGTCTGGGGTGGAAAGGGAGGTCTACTGTCTGGGGTGGAAAGGGAGGTCTACTGTCTGGGGTGGAAAGGGAGGCCTATTGTCTGGGGTGGAAAGGTAGGCCTACTGTCTAGAGTGGGAAGGGAGGCCTACTGTCTGGGGTGGAAAGGGAGGTCTACTGTCTGGGGTGGAAAGGGAGGCCTACTGTCTGGGGTGGAAAGGGAGGCCTACTGTCTGGGGTGGAAAGGTAGGCCTACTGTCTGGGGTGGAAAGGGAGGTCTACTGTCTGGGGTGGAAAGGGAGGCCTACTGTCTAGAGTGGAAAGGGAGGTCTACTGTCTAGGGTGGAAAGAGAGGCCTACTGTCTGGGGTGGAAAGGGAGGCCTACTGTCTAGAGTGGAAAGGGAGGTCTACTGTCTAGAGTGGAAAGGGAGGTCTACTGTCTGGGGTGGAAAGGGAGGCCTACTGTCTGGGGTGGAAAGGGAGGCCTACCGCCTGGGGTGGAAAGGGAGGCCTACTGTCTAGAGTGGAAAGGGAGGCCTACTGTCTAGAGTGGAAAGGGGGCATACTGTCTAGAGTGGGAAGGGAGGCCTACTGTCTGGGGTGGAAAGAGAGGCCTACTGTCTAGAGTGGGAAGGGAGGCCTACTGTCTGGGGTGTTAAGGGAGGCCTACTGTCTGGGGTGGAAAGAGAGGCCTACTGTCTAGAGTGGGAAGGGAGGCCTACTGTCTGGGGTGGAAAGGGAGGTCTACTGTCTGGGGTGGAAAGGGAGGTCTACTGTCTGGGGTGGAAAGGGAGGTCTACTGTCTGGGGTGGAAAGGGAGGCCTACTGTCTGGGGTGGAAAGGGAGGCCTACTGTCTGGGGTGGAAAGGGAGGTCTACTGTCTGGGGTGGAAAGGTAGGCCTACTGTCTAGAGTGGAAAGGGAGGCCTAACTTTTGGAAGTCCCATACATACTGAGATTCATAACGACGTTGAAGATTTAATTATTTACAAACAGGATCAGTTTAGTTGTAAACACCACAAGCTGTTTTAGCAATATGATAAGATGAACACAAAGGACTATCTTTCTTACTTTGTCATTTCAGTCATTTGTGTGGTATTAAAATAAATATCATGTTAATATCTGAAAATTACGTAGAATTGTTTTTTTTATATAAAAGTCAATTGCTTTTCACTATGAAGGAGATCTTTCCATCCTTACTCCAACCCACAACCTTCTGGCCATGCAGATTCCTGTGCTGCCAGAGAACCCACAACCTTCTGGCCATGCAGATTCCTGTGCTGCCAGAGAACCCACAACCTTCTGGCCATGCAGATTTCTGTGCTGCCAGAGAACCCACAACCTTCTGGCCATGCAGATTCCTGTGCTGCCAGTTTGAAGAACAGTTTCTAAAACCGCGTATCTAAGGCTCTGGTTTTGCCAAGAAGTGAGTCATGTTCTCCGCTATCCACTTTGTGTACAATTATTATTTTGAGTTTAGGGGAGGGACACTTGTTTTTTTTTCTGTGTTTTTTTTTTCAAGCATTCAGGGAGGGTTTAGATAAAAAAAAAAACGAAAATTTCAGAGAGGTCCGATTTTCTCCACGTAACCTTCATTATAAATAACATTCCCTCTCTAATCAGAGATAGTTCAATATTAAACTTATCATGCGTGCACGATGAAATATGACATTGGAAAAATCCACATTGTTGATCCTCATTGTCCTGACGCTAATCACTTCAGCACTTCAGTTTAGTCCATTTATTTTCACTTTACAGCTCCCAAAATAAATCCCTTCCAAACGTTTTACATCAGACCTTATACCGTAAAGTTAAGAATTAATTAAATAATATTTACTCTCGCATATGTGAGATTATGTATAAATCAATTCTGGACAGGTCGCCTGTCAGTCACAAAGTGAACAATGATTTAAAAGTCTTGCTGTCTGTCCCACCTCTCGGTACCTGTGGGGGGTGTGATTTTGTCTGTCCCACCTCCCGGTACCTGTGGGTGGTGTGATTTTGTCTGTCCCACCTCCCGGTACCTGTGGGTGGTGTGATTTTGTCTGTCCCACCTCCCGGTACCTGTGGGTGGTGTGATTTTGTCTGTCCCACCTCCCGGTACCTGTGGGCGGTGTGATTTTGTCTGTCCCACCTCCCGGTACCTGTGGGTAGTGTGATTTTGTCTGTCCCACCTCCCGGTACCTGTGGGTAGTGTGATTTTGTCTGTCCCACCTCCCGGTACCTGTGGGTGGTGTGATTTTGTCTTTCCCACCTCCCGGTACCTGTGGGCGGTGTGATTTTGTCTGTCCCACCTCCCGGTACCTGTGGGTGGTGTGATTTTGTCTGTCCCACCTCCCGGTACCTGTGGGTGGTGTGATTTTGTCTGTCCCACCTCCCGGTACCTGTGGGTGGTGTGATTTTGTCTGTCCCACCTCCCGGTACCTGTGGGTGGTGTGATTTTGTCTGTCCCACCTCCCGGTACCTGTGGGCGGTGTGATTTTGTCTGTCCCACCTCCCGGTACCTGTGGGTAGTGTGATTTTGTCTGTCCCACCTCCCGGTACCTGTGGGTAGTGTGATTTTGTCTGTCCCACCTCCCGGTACCTGTGGGTGGTGTGATTTTGTCTTTCCCACCTCCCGGTACCTGTGGGCGGTGTGATTTTGTCTGTCCCACCTCCCGGTACCTGTGGGTAGTGTGATTTTGTCTGTCCCACCTCCCGGTACCTGTGGGTAGTGTGAT
>NC_143023.1:98573866-98683866 GCF_057628025.1 Oncorhynchus mykiss | reverse complement strand
AGCAGGACTTAGTAACCCAGCAGGACTCTTAACACTAGTAACCCAGCAGGACTCTTAACACTAGTATCCCAGCAGGACTCTTAACACTAGTAACCCAGCAGGACTCTTAACACTAGTAACCCAGCAGGACTCTTAACACTAGTAACCCAGCAAGACTTAGTAACCCAGCAGGACTCTTAACACTAGTAACCCAGCAGGACTCTTAACACTAGTAACCCAGCAGGACTCTTAACACTAGTATCCCAGCAGGACTCTTAACACTAGTAACCCAGCAGGACTTAGTAACCCAGCAGGACTCTTAACACTAGTAACCCAGCAGGACTCTTAACACTAGTAACCCAGCAGGACTCTTAACACTAGTAACCCAGCAGGACTCTTAACACTAGTAACCCAGCAGGACTCTTAACACTAGTAACCCAGCAGGACTCTTAACACTAGTAACCCAGCAGGACTCTTAACACTAGTAACCCAGCAGGACTCTTAACACTAGTAACCCAGCAGGACTCTTAACACTAGTAACCCAGCAGGACTCTTAACACTAGTAACCCAGCAGGACTCTTAACACTAGTATCCCAGCAGGACTCTTAACACTAGTAACCCAGCAGGACTTAGTAACCCAGCAGGACTCTTAACACTAGTAACCCAGCAGGACTCTTAACACTAGTATCCCAGCAGGACTCTTAACACTAGTAACCCAGCAGGACTCTTAACACTAGTAACCCAGCAGGACTCTTAACACTAGTAACCCAGCAGGACTTAGTAACCCAGCAGGACTCTTAACACTAGTAACCCAGCAGGACTCTTAACACTAGTAACCCAGCAGGACTCTTAACACTAGTATCCCAGCAGGACTCTTAACACTAGTAACCCAGCAGGACTTAGTAACCCAGCAGGACTCTTAACACTAGTAACCCAGCAGGACTCTTAACACTAGTAACCCAGCAGGACTCTTAACACTAGTAACCCAGCAGGACTCTTAACACTAGTAACCCAGCAGGACTCTTAACACTAGTAACCCAGCAGGACTCTTAACACTAGTAACCCAGCAGGACTCTTAACACTAGTAACCCAGCAGGACTCTTAACACTAGTAACTCAGCAGGACTCTTAACACTAGTAACTCAGCAGGACTTAGTAACCCAGCAGGACTCTTAACACTAGTAACCCAGCAGGACTCTTAACACTAGTAACCCAGCAGGACTCTTAACACTAGTAACCCAGCAGGACTCTTAACACTAGTATCCCAGCAGGACTCTTAACACTAGTAACCCAGCAGGACTCTTAACACTAGTAACCCAGCAGGACAGGACCCCTCACCCTCATGCTTCTTTAGCGATGGCTGTCAAGTCAACAGGGATTAATACTGTCATCACAGTGGTCATAAAACGCGTTGTCACACCCCCCCCCCCACACCACAGTACTGTCATGCCAGTGTATTAGTCGGTGCCATCGCCATGCTACGAGCTGTCATAACGACCCCCCACCCCCCTCACCCCACAGTACTGTCATGCCACGGTGCCATCGTCATGCTACGAGCTGTCACCCACCCCCCACACCACAGTACTGTCATGCCACCGTGCCATCGTCATGCTACGAGCTGTCATAACGACCCCTGCCGCCCAGCAGGTGCTGCCTGTGAAATCAGACAGAGTATTGAATTATTGTGTCAAAGTGGGCGCAACACACTTGGTACTGTCATGTCACACAGTGTTACCACATCGCTGTCATGCTGTGAGCTGGCATATGGTAGCCAGGCTAATCACGCGGTGTTGTCCTGTCACATTGTCGCCACTCTTTGTCAGAAGAACATGAATGTCTGTACACAAAGAAACAAAGGGGAGGATTTTAAAACTCCCGGAACATGCGCTTCTTCCATTCTAAAGAGAGAAGCAAAGTTCATGAACCGTTTTCCATACACTTCTTCCGTTCTAGTTTCTGCCTAAATCTCAGGCCTCTGTTAGTTATCCCTGATCCCTGAAGTCAGAGTAGTCTCTTGAGCAGGTGTTAAACCACACCAGGTCTCTGTTTAAACCAGGGTCTTATTTAAATCTGATCCTAACACATCAAAGCAGGGTGATGTTGGTTAGACTGTCCTTCTCTCCTCCTGTCCTCCTCGTTTCCTGTCCTTCTCTCCTCCTGTCCTACTCGTTTCCTGTCCTCCTCTCCGGTCTACTCTGGGCTCAAGTGGTGTTTGTTTAGCTGTGGTAAACATCTGACAACCTCAAAGCCCAGACCAGACCAGAACAGACCATAACAGACCAGACCAGACCAGAACAGACCAGACCAGAACAGACCAGAACAGACCAGACGAGAACAGACCAGACCAGAACAGACCAGAACAGACCAGACCAGAACAGACCAGAACAGACCAGAACAGAACAGACCAGACCAGACCAGAATAGACCAGAACAGACCAGACCAGAACAGACCAGAACAGACCAGGACGGATCACTAAAGAGCGAAACACTCTCTGGCTCTGCGGGACCATCTGCCATCACTTTCATAATTAAAACCAGTAGAAGACCTTGATGTTTTCGCTCTTTCAGAAACATGCCTAACTGTGTATATTACATCACAGACTGCCTGTGTATATTTATACATCACAGACTGCCTGTGTATATCACATCACAGACTACCTGTGTATATTACATCACAGACTGCCTGTGTATATTACATCACAGACTGCCTGTGTATATTACATCACAGACTGCCTGTGTATATTTTTACATCACAGACTGCCTGTGTATATCACGTCACAGACTACCTGTGTATATTACATCACAGACTGCCTGTGTATATTACATCACAGACTGCCTGTGTATATTACATCACAGACTGCCTGTGTATATTTTTACATCACAGACTACCTGTGTATATTACATCACAGACTGCCTGTGTATTTTACATCACAGACTGCCCGTGTATATTACATCACAGACTGCCTGTGTATATTACATCACAGACTGCCTGTGTATATTACATCACAGACTGCCTGTGTATATTTTTACATCACAGACTGCCTGTGTATATTTTTACATCACAGACTGCCTGTGTATAGTTTTACATCACAGACTGCCTGTGTATATTTTTACATCACAGACTGCCTGTGTATATTACATCACAGACTGCCTGTGTATATTTTTACATCACAGACTGCCTGTGTATATTTTTACATCACAGACTGCCTGTGTATATTTTTACATCACAGACTGCCTGTGTATAGTTTTACATCACAGACTGCCTGTGTATATTACATCACAGACTACCTGTGTATATTACATCACAGACTGCCTGTGTATATTACATCACAGACTACCTGTGTATATTACATCACAGACTACCTGTGTATATTACATCACAGACTACCTGTGTATATTTTTACATCACAGACTGCCTGTGTATAGTTTTACATCACAGACTGCCTGTGTATAGTTTTACATCACAGACTGCCTGTGTATATTACATCACAGACTACCTGTGTATATTACATCACAGACTGCCTGTGTATAGTTTTACATCACAGACTGCCTGTGTATAGTTTTACATCACAGACTGCCTGTGTATAGTTTTACATCACAGACTGCCTGTGTATATCACATCACAGACTGCCTGTGTATATTACATCACAGACTGCCTGTGTATATTTATACATCACAGACTGCCTGTGTATATTACATCACAGACTGCCTGTGTATATTACATCACAGACCGCTGCGCTCCAGCAGGTGTATTTCACTAGTCATCCCCAACGCCAATTCCTCCTTTGGCCGCCTTTCCTTCCAGTTCTCTGCTGCCAATGACTGGAACGAATTGCAAAAATCACTGAAGCTGGAGACTTATATCTCCCTCACTAACTTTAAGTATCAGCTGTCAGAAAAGCTTACTGATCATTGTACCTGTTCACAGCCCATCTGTAAATAGCCCACCCAACTACCTCATCCCCATATTGTTATTTATTGTTTTGCTCCTTTGCACCCCAGTATCTCTACTTGCACATTCATCTTCTGCACATCTATCACTCCAGTGTTTAATTGCTAAATTGTAATTATTTCGCCACTATGGCCTATTTATTGCCTTACCTCCCTAAATCTTACTTCATTTACACACACTGTATATAGACTTTCCTATTGTGTTATTGACTGTATGTTTGTTTTACTCCATGTGTAACTCTGTGTTGTCTGTTCACACTGCTTTGCTTTATCTTGGCCAGGTTGTAAATGAGAACTTGTTCTCAACTGGCCTACCTGGTTAAATAAAGGTGTTCTCAACTAGCCTACCTGGTTAAATAAAGGTGTTCTCAACTAGCCTACCTGGTTAAATAAAGGTGTTCTCAACTAGCCTACCTGGTTAAATAAAGGTGAAATAAAATAAAATGTAAAAAAACAAAACAGGGAATGCTTCACTGTTAGCTGAAATGTCAGAGCACATACATTGAACTGGGAGAGTTGACAGACTGCTGAGCTATCAGAATACTGTAGAAGGTACAGCCTACTGTCCACACACTGCTGCACCTAAGGAACAGGAGTCATTGGAACAGTACAGCAAAAAAATAAGAAATTACTTATTTATTTACCCCACACCCAAACAGATCCTAGTGCGTTTGTCAATAATCCCATAAAGACCTCCATGTGTTGAAGGACACCCCGAGAGCTGAAAGCTAGTTAGTGCATTAGGCCGTGCATGCCTGGTTCTCATCGTTCAGGAGAATCATGCATACTTCTCTGTGTGTGTCTCCCCCTACACCACAATCTATCCCTCTCTTTTCTCTCTTTGTCCCCTTTCCACTCCTTATCTTAAGAGTTACAGCTGAGCCAGTTATTTAGACCAATCATGGCTTGGAAAAAAAAACAAGGGATTTAAAAAAATTGTAAAAAAGAGCAGAAAATATCCACTGAAGTTCAACAAGCTAATTCTGTAGGGATCAGCCTATCAGAGACTACTACTTGTGTCTTCATGTTACAATGAGCAGCCATGTTCCATGGTGATCTGATAGGAAGGAATGCCATTGGAGGGTGTCTCTCAGACTGAGGGCTCCGATGCTAATCCAGGATTGGCTGAGACTGTAATAATAGGTTTCCTACACGTTTAGTTATCTGTTATCTGACACCGATGCTCTGTCTCACCTGGCGACCACTAGTGGACTGTTGTTCTTGACGGATGGTCAGGGTTGTGTACGAGCTCCCTCCATCCTGCTGCTGACAGGCTGCCTCAGCTCTCAGCTCTTTTGAGAGTTACTCAGTCAGTCAGTATGTCATATATTCTCTGTGATGTTTTAAGCTGTGTACCTCTGAAGCTCTATAATGGGGCTTTAGGCTCTAGCTTCCATGGAAATGGTTAAAGTGCTCCTGTTTAACATCAGCTTGCAGGGTTGTGGGTGGGGCAGAAATAGGGGAGAGTTTAACAACCCCAGCCCCTTCTCTGTTTGTGGTAATGAACTTTTACCTTGGGGGAGGGGGGAAAGAGGGCGAGAGAGAGGGGGGAGGGAGGGAGGGAGGGAGGGAGGGAGGGAGAGAAGAAAGCTGCTTCTAGCTCCCTGCATCCTTGCTCGCTGTGTTTGTGTAACCCTCTCTCTCTCTCTCTCTCTGCCTCCTAATTGTGTCCCGCGGGCCCCCAGCCTCTCAACCTCAAACCTCAGTGTTCACAGCCTTTCCTGTATATCACAGTTATCCTCCCCTCTCCCTCCCTAACCCCCTCCAACCCTACCCCCTTCAGCCTGATCCAACAGTGGTCCTTACACCTCTCCCTCCTCTCTCCCTCCCCTCTCCCTCTCTCCCCCCCTCCCGCCTCCAACTCTACCTCCTTCAACCCGATCCGACAGTGATCCTTACTCCCCTCCCCTCCCCTCCCCTCTTCAGCCAATCCGATAGTGATCCTTACCCATCTCTCCCTCCAATCCTACCCCCTTCAGCCCGATCCGACAGTGATCCCTCCCTCCCTCCCTCCCTCCCTCCCTCCCTCCCTCCCTCCCTCCCTCCCTCCCTCCTTAATTGCTCTACTTCAAAGATTTACTGTTGTTGTGATGCCCCCCCCCAGGCCCTCCCCCTGTCTCTCCTCTCTCCTCTCTCTCCTCAGAGACACAGCCTGGGTTAGGGTTAGCCTGAGGGTTTCATGGGAAGTGGGATAGAGTTGGAGAAAGAGTGGAATGGCAGGAGGGACGCAGTAAAAGGAGTAGAGGAGAGAGGGGGAGGTAGTGAAAGACAGGGAGGAAAAGGGGTAAAGAAAAACACCAACAAGTAGCTGACGGTGTGGCTGTCCTTTGTAACCGTCAGTTTGACACATCTGGTGTAATTAAAACAAGCCAGAAGGCAGATGTAGAAGATCAGCAGGCATGACACCCCTCATCTAAAAGGCTTACAGGGCGATAAGGAAAAATCTGTGAGATCGCGGTCCCCTGAAAAGGCCTTGGGGGGAGGGGGGGGGGGAGTTACTTTGATGCTGATTGAAGTTGATGTGGCCTGCATCAGTCCTTCTCTTTTCCAAGCTGGAGGCAGATATTAACCAGGTCTCTCCTGGCAACAGGTTCTTCTTGCAGGGGTTCTGAGTTGGGCGATATATCGTATATACTGTATACCGGGGTATTTTGAAATACCGACTGTCTGATTTTCAGGACCGTTTCGTTTTTTTTTTGGGGGGGGGGGGGGGGGATCTGGATACCACCCTCAGAGGAAGATGATGTCATCATTTGATGAGGTTAAAGAACCAACAGCAGGTAGCTAGGTAGGCATGGGCTGTTCATCGTCATGTCAGACTGCGTGTTCCTGGTGTAGATCAATTATAGAAGCCAGTCACGAATGAGGTCGCCGTAGATCAGGACACCAGCCTCTGGCCCAAATTGACCTTTGCACTTTGTGGAGATCTGAGAGGATTTGATTGGCATCTTTGATGACGACATCCTCTGTACTAGTGAGACTCGAGTCGGGAACCCAAGCGAGAATCTGTTGCCAGCAGAGACCTGGGCAATGTTCATTTCCATTTGCCTTCTTGCTTTGCAAAGGGCCAAGGCCACGGCTTCAAGTCAGCTTCAATCAGCGTCAAAGTAACTCCCTCTCTTAACACATGGGATGTGTCCCAAATAGTCCCTATTTAGTGTCCTACTTTTGCCCAGGGCCCATAGTGCACTATAGGGGATAGTGTACCATTCGGGACGAAGCCGTATCTCAGGCTTTCCATCGCCCCTCAAGACATTAGCACTGAGAAGACCGAGGACAGTGTAATGATTTCAATCAGAATCATTTAAGATGTGTGATTGAGTTGACTGAGTGACTCAGTGACTGGAATTAGAGCCTGAGAAAGACACCTTTTTATTTTCTAAATAGTTACCCACTGATAGAGAGACATGAGAGATAGAGAAAGAGAGAGACAGAGAGAGACAGAGAGATAGATAGAGAGACAGGGATATGCATCAACAGTAACCTTGGGAAAATCCTCTGCATTATCATTAACAGCAGACTCGAACATTTCCTCAATGAACACAATGTACCGAGCAAATGTCAAATTGGCTTTTTACCAAATTACCGTACAACAGACCATGTATTCACCCTGCACACCCTAATTGACAACCAAACAAACCAAAACAAAGGCAATGTCTTCTCATGCTTTGTTGATTTCAAAAAAGCCTTCGACTCAATTTGGCATGAGGGTCTGCTATACAAATTGATGGAAAGTGGTGTTGGGGGTAAAACATACGACATTATAAAATCCATGTACACAAACAACAAGTGTGCGGTTAAAGACAGGGATGCAGCTTATGCCCCACCCTCTTCAACATATATATCAACGAATTGGCGCGGGCACTAAAACAGTCTGCAGCACCCAGCCTCACCCTACAACAATCTGAAGTCAAATGTCTACTGTTTGCTGATGATCTGGTGCTTCTGTCACCAACCAAGGAGGGCCTACAGCAGCACCTAGATCTTCTGCACAGATTCTGTCAGACCTGAGTCTGCTCACCAACCAAGACTTCACAAAATGGGGCAAACACCAAATTGAGACTCTGCATGCAGAATTCTGCAAAAATATCCTCAGTGTACTATGAAAAACACAAAATAATGCATACAGAGCAGAATTAGGCCGATACCCACTAATTATCAATATCCTGAAAAGAGCCGTTATATTCCACAACCACCGAAAAAAAAGCGATTCCCAAACCTTCCATAACAAAGCCATCACCTACAGAGAGATGAACCTGGAGAGTCCCCTGAGCAAGCTGGTCCTGGGGCTCTGTTCACAAACACAAACACACCCTACAGAGCCCCAGGACAGCAGCACAATTAGACCCAACCAAATCATGAGAAAACAAAAAGTTAATTACTTGACACATTGGAAAGAATTAACAAAAAAAACAGAGCAAACTAGAATGCTATTTGGCCCTACACAGAGAGTACACAGCGGCAGAATACCTGACCACTGTGACTGACCCAAAATTAAGGAAAGCTTTGACTATGTACAGACTCAGTGAGCATAGCCTTGCTATTGAGAAAGGCCGCCGTAGGCAGACATGGCTCTCAAGAGAAGACAGGCTATGTGCTCACTGCCCACAAAATGAGGTGGAAACTGAGCTGCACTTCCTAACCTCCTGCCAAATGTATGACCATATTAGCGACACATATTTCCCTCAGATTACACAGATCCACAAAGAATTTGAAAACAAATCCAATTTTGATAAACTCCCATATCTACTGGGTGAAATATCACAGTGTGACATCACAGCAGCAAGATTTGTGACCTGTTGCCACGAGAAAAGGGCAACCAGTGAAGAACACACACCATTGTAAATACAACCCATATTTATGCTTATTTATTTTCCCTTGTGTACTTTAACCATTTGTACATTGTGACAACACTGTATATATTTATATAATATGACATTTGTAATGTCTGTATTGTTTTGAAACTTCTGTATGTGTAATGTTTACTGTTAATTTTTATTGTTTATTTCACTTTTGTATATTAAACATGTTAACACGTTTCCCATGCCAATAAAGCCCCTTGAATTGAATTGACATAGAGAGAGAGAGAGAGAGAGAGGGAGAGAGAGAGGGAGAGAGAGAGAGAGGGAGAGAGAGAGAGAGAGAGAGAGAGAGAGAGAGAGAGGGAGAGAGAGAGGGAGAGAGAGAGAGAGGGGGAGAGAGAGAGAGAGAGAGAGAGAGAGAGAGAGAGAGAGAGAGAGAGGGAGAGAGAGAGAGGGAGAGAGAGAGAGAGAGGGAGAGAGAGAGGGAGAGAGAGAGAGGGAGAGAGAGAGAGGGAGAGAGAGAGAGAGAGGGAGGGAGAGAGAGGGAGAGAGAGAGAGAGGGAGAGAGAGAGGGAGAGAGAGAGAGGGAGGGAGAGAGAGGGAGAGGGAGGGAGAGAGAGAGAGGGAGAGAGAGAGAGAGAGAGGGAGAGAGGGTGAGAGAGAGAGAGGGAGAGAGAGAGAGAGAGGGAGAGAGAGCGAGAGAGAGAGAGCGAGAGAGAGAGACAGAGAGGGAGAGAGAGAGAGAGAGAGAGAGAGAGAGAGAAAAGGGGGGGCATCTTGCTGGGGGCGGTGACATTGGAATGGGGACATTTGTACGTCACGTCAATGGTATCATGTCACCGTGTGGGACTGTGGGTCAATTAACCTTGTCGGAGTGGGCACCCTGATTCTAGTTTGTGAGCTAGGCAGGCTACTGCCTGGGAAGGTCTCCCACACAGGGGGTTAGGGTGTTGAGGGGGTGGGGGGGGGGGCTTCGCCCAGGGAACCCCTCGCCCAGGGAGCCATAGTAGTTTGCTTGTCCAACAGCGAGTCAGTTGTCATCAACTGTCACTTCCACTTCCTGTCTCACCTCTTGGTGTATCTTCCCTTTCCTGTTTCCTGTCCCAGAAGGAAGTTGTCTCTCATCAGCTCACCAGTACCCCTGCTGCTTGCTGACCCCTGAACCTGTAGCCAGGGTTACTAGGGAGTGTTACTAGGGTACAGGAAGGCTACTAGGGTACAGGAAGGGTTTACCAAGGTTACTATGGTTCAGCCAGGGCGGATGGGGGCATGCTATGTTGTGAGTGCAAGGACCGTGTTCAGACTCAAGAGGAAGTCATCTGCTTTATTGGTGTGACTTCCTCTTCTATCTACCGGCAGAACATTACAAGTCATTCGCTACTCTTCAATAATAGAAAAAAGAAACGGGCCGTTATTGAAAAGCATATATCCTTTTGTGTGGTGGAAGTATTGTTATTACCAAGGCAGTCTGGATTCGTGTCTCTTACTTTGTTGTTGTCGTTGTCGGTATTCTTTCTTAGAAACTGCATTGTTGGTTTAAGGGCTTGTAAAAATAAGCTTTTCAACTGTAAGGTGTATTCGACGCGTGTGACAAATACAATTTGATTTGATCGTAGTATGATGTAGTATGTATCCCTGATTTTAATAAAAAACATGTTTTAAATAGGCAAGATTGTTAAGTTGACAAAAGAAAGAAAGATCCGGAACAAGGTGGGTACTACAACATATACTAATACTTATATAATACTCCATATAATACTAATACTTATAATACTACTCATATAATACTCCATATAATACTAATACTTATATAATACTCCATATAATACTAATACTTATATAATATTCCATATAATACTAATACTTATAATACTACTTATATAATACTCCATATAATACTATTACTTATATAATACTCCATATAATACTAATACTTATAATACTCCATATAATACTAATATCTATAATACTCCATATAATACTAATACTTATAATACTCCATATAATACTAATACTTATAATACTCCATATAATACTAATAATAATACTCCATATAATACTAATACCTATAATACTCCATATAATACTAATACGTATAATACTCCATATAATACTAATACCTATAATACTCCATATAATACTGACACCTATAATACTCCATATAATACTAATACTTATATAATACTCCATATAATACTAATACTTATATAATACTCCATATAATACTAATGCTTATAATACTCCATATAATACTAATGCTTATAATACTCCATATAATACTAATACTTATAATGCTCCGTATAATGCTAATAATTATATAATACTCCATATAATACTAATACTTATAATACTCCATATAATATTAATACTTATAATACTCCATATAATAACAATACTTATACTACTCCATATAATACTAATACTTATAATATTCCATATAATACTACTCAATATAATACGTATATAATACTCCGTATAATACTAATACTTATATAATACTCCATATAATACTCATACTTATAATACTCCATATAGTACTAATACTTATAATACTCTATAAAGTACTAATACTTATAATACTCTATAAAGTACTAATACTTATAATACTCCATATAATACTAATACTTATAATACTCCAGATTTGGAATGAAACACTAGATGCAGTACTATACTAACAGTCTGGAATAAGCAACAGAGACACTATTTGATTAGCTAGAGGCGTAATGTGTAAATCTCTCAGACAGCGATCAAGGCTCAAATGTCAACAGTTGAGTGAGGGATTTAAGAAGGCCCAGTTGAAAAGGTTTTCTTGGAGGTGGGTGTAGATGAAAAACTATTGTCTGGTGTGCGTGAAGTCTTTATTCTCTCTCTGTTCCGCCAAACCTTTAGTGTCCTGGCCTTTCTGGTCTCCCGCGAGGCGAAGGTCTGTACCTCTATTGTTGTTGCTTTCTGAGTCTAGTGTGTGTGTGTGTGTGTGCGTGTGCTTGTGCGTGTGTGTGTGTGTGTGTGTGTGTGTGTGCTGCCGATCTCCCCCCCCCCCCCCCCACCCCTCACCCCATATAACATAGACCCGATACCGCCGCCTTGCCTTTCTCTCTGTGATCCTATTGGTGCTCTACTTCCCCCTGTGGTTACCATGGAAACCCTCTCTAACGTTGCTCTCTCTCTCTGTCTACCAGCGACCAGCACTAAAAAGCTTGGTAGGCTAGATAGACATTTGCCATTGTCCTTTATTTTATTTTTTTCATTATAGCAATGACACTTATAGCCTGTCATAGTTTCAATGGTCACTCTTAATTTGAGTGCCTGGATGTTATAGGATGAGGGGAGGGTTTAGGTATTAACGTGGCTGTAGATAAGAGACAACAGACACAGCTGATTGGATTGTCAGTAGCCTATAACGTGTGTCTGAACCCCCCCCCCCCCCCCCCCCCCTCTCGTGAAGATGGATTTTGATTCCACATAGATATGTGTTTTTTTTATCCGATGGACCTCACTGGAGGTCCCCCCCCCCATCCTGGGTGTTCATTGTTTTGTTTTTTTGTTGTCTCACGGTGCTGAACCCTGTGATAAAACAGAGTGTATAATTTCAGAGCATCTCTCTGCCTCTCCGCATCACTAGTTACCCAGTCAGGTTGTGATTGTATTGGGGTAGTGGGAAGATGTTATCACAATGTGTGTGTAGGTGTGTGTAGATCACAGTGTGTGTGTGTTGTATTGGGGGGGGGGGGGGGGGGGTTCTGCAGGTGTCAGTTTTGTGTCAGTTTGATGAACCTGTAGGAGCCTGTTGACAATATGGTGTGGAAGGACAAGACGAATTATGACGATGATAATGAGGATTCTGGTTCCGGAACTCTCACGGGACATTCTGATTCTCCGTTCTATCCCTGCACCTGTCACAATGCACACATCCTGGCATTTCCACATTTAATGGAGGAGAATGTCTCCACAGGCAGCTCAGTCTTCTACCCATAGATATTTGATGTTAGAGTTGTCAGTGTCACTGCCAGTATAGCTACTTTCCACTCCAAAGTATTGTCATTCAATCAGAATATATTTTCTGCCTCTGACTATTTCTGTATTGAGTTGAAGAGGCAGGAATAAGCTACTAGCAGGAATTAGCCCTCCATTGCATTGCCATATCGTTATGTTCAGCTGGGACTCACTAAGGCTTTGTTTAGACAGGCAGACCAATTCTGATATATTTTTTCTCTTCCCTAATTGGTATTTTGTGCAAATCAGATCAGCTCTGAAAAAGATCTGATGTGAAAAGATCTGATGTGATTGATCCCACAAAATATATATATATATGAATTGGGTTGCCTGTCTAAACACAGCCATAGACACTGAACAGAACAGAAGACTGAAGCAGGAAAAACTCATTTAGGCTCGTTAGCCACACTCAGCTGGAGATCCACAGCGACAGTTAGAGTTAGCAACGTGTAATTAGCAAGGTATGCTAGTTTCTCGGTGCATAATATGAGAATGGTATGAGAAGAATGTGTGGTTGTGTGTGTGTGTGTGTGTGTGTGTGTGTGTGTTGTACATGTTACACACTACATAGTATTAAAGGGCCAATTAACTGAACCGTATGGTACACAGATCCCTAATACCTGGTGGCAGGTATAATATTTTTACCTGACTGGTAGTACACACACACACACACACACACACACACACACACACACACACACACACTGGATTGGAACTATTAGAGGTGGTAGCTGCGTCACATTTGTTTTCTCCAGCAGGGCATCAGTGTGATATGGAGTAGTCTACACGCGCGATTGGCTCGCCACGAGTAGCATCAGTGTGATATGGAGTAGTCTCCACGCGCGATTGGCTCGCCACGAGGAGCATCAGTGTGATATGGAGTAGTCTCCACGCGCGATTGGCTCGCCACGAGGAGCATCAGTGTGATATGGAGTAGTCTCCACGCGCGATTGGCTCGCCACGAGGAGCATCAGTGTGATATGGAGTGGTCTCCACGCGCGATTGGCTCACCACGAGGAGCACTTGCAACGTCATAAATAATGGATGTCAAACCTCACCATTTTAATGTCTTATAACTTATTATAGCTTATAGCTTATTTTATCCACGTTCCTTATGTTCATGTTCTGTTATGTGGATAGCTGCTTTTTAAAAATATATTTTTCTTTACAGTAGTACAAACGTGAGAAACTGTGTCACCATTGTGGTTCTGGTTACTGCACACAGGACTAGTAATGGCAGGGGGGGATATCAGGGGGATATCATCAACTTGACCTTTCACCCCTAACTAACTAACCTCTGACATGGTTCGTCTTTCTGTCCCACAGCTAAAGGAAAACAGGAGAGGAGGGGGAAACTGGAGAGAAGCCGTCGCCTGAACCAAGACGCATCAACAGAGACTCATGGTACGTTTAAAGGACTGTTTTAATAACCTTCTTCTTCTCCCTTTATTCACTCCAATTCCACGGAAAAGTCACAAACTCTCAGCGGGGCTGGAGGTTATCTGAGCCCCCCCCCCCCCCCCAAAAAAGACAGTTCAGATTTCTCATAACCTCAAAGCACTCTCTCCATGAATGTGTTTTTGTCACACCAGTCCTCTTCCTGTGTGTGTGTGTGTGTGTGTGTGTGTGTGTGTGTGTGTGTGTGTGTGTGTGTGTGTGTGTGTGTGTGTGTGTGTGTGTGTGTGTGTGTGTGTGTGTGTGTGTGTGTGTGTGTGTACCCTCCAGTTTAGCCAAACAGCGAGCTGATATAGTCAGTGAGACATCTTCAGACATTCGTTTAAAGCTGGAACAGGAAAGAAGTGCCTGTCGACAGGCTTGTCTCTTATAGGCTGCTGAGTTCAGGAAGCGTGAAGAGACAGGAGGAGAAGGATGCTGAGCCTTATGCCCTACCAGTTGACTTGGAGATTGTTTAAATTTTTTGAATTTTTCTCATTTACAACTGCGACCTGGCCAAGATAAAGCATAGCAGTGTGAACAGACAACACAGAGTTACACATGGAGTAAACAATTAACAAGTCAATAACACAGTAGGAAAAAAAAGAGTCTTTATACATTGTGTGCAAAAGGCATGAGGAGGTAGGCAGATAATTACAATTTAGCAGATTAACACTGGAGTGATAAATGATCAGATGGTCATGTGCAGGTAGAGATACTGGTGTGCAAAAGAGCAGAAAAGTAAATAAATATAAACAGTATGGGGATGAGGTAGGTAAAATTGGGTGGGCTATTTACCGATGGACTATGTACAGCTGCAGCGATCGGTTAGCTGCTCAGATAGCAGATGTTTGAAGTTGGTGAGGGAGATAAAATTCTCCAACTTCAGCGATTTTTGCAATTCGTTCCAGTCACAGGCAGCAGAGAACTGGAAGGAAAGGCGACCAAATGAGGTGTTGGCTTTAGGGATGATCAGTGAGATACACCTGCTGGAGCGCGTGCTACGGGTGGGTGTTGCCATCGTGGCCAGTGAACTGAGATAAGGCGGAGCTTTACCTAGCATGGACTTGTAGATGACCTGGAGCCAGTGGGTCTGGTGACGAATATGTAGCGAGGGCCAGCCGACTAGAGCATACAGGTCGCAGTGGTGGGTAGTATAAGGTGCTTTAGTAACAAAACGGATGGCACTGTGACAAACTGCATCCAGTTTGCTGAGTAGAGTATTGGAAGCTATTTTGTAGATGACATCGCCGAAGTCGAGGATCGGTGGGATAGTCAGTTTTACTAGGGTAAGTTTGGCGGCGTGAGTGAAGGAGGCTTTGTTGCGGAATAGAAAGCCGACTCTAGATTTGATTTTAGATTGGAGATGTTTGATATAAGTCTGGAAGGAGAGTTTACAGTCTAGCCAAACATCTAAACATCTAAGTACTTATAGATGTCCACATATTCTAGGTCGGAACCATCCAGGGTGGTGATGCTAGTCGGGCGTGCGGGTGCAGGCAGCGAACGGTTGAAAAGCATGCATTTGGTTTTACTAGCGTTTAAGAGCAGTTGGAGGCCACGGAAGGAGTGTTGTATGGCATTGAAGCTCGTTTGGAGGTTAGATAGCACAGTGTCCAAGGAAGGGCTAGAAGTATACAGAATGGTGTCGTCTGCGTAGAGGTGGATCAGGGAATCGCCCGCAGCAAGAGCAACATCATTGTTATATTCAGAGAAAAGAGTCGGCCCGAGAACTGAACCCTGTGGCACCCCCATAGAGACTGCCAGAGGACCGGACAGCAGGCCCTCCGATTTGACACACTGAACTCTGTCTGCAATATAATTGTTGAACCAGGTAAGGCAGTCATTAGAAAAACCGAGGCTACTGAGTCTGCCGATAAGAATATGGTGATTGACAGAGTCGAAAGCCTTGGCCAGGTCGATGAAGACGGCTGCACAGTACTGTCTTTTATTGGTGGCGGTTATGATATCGTTTAGTACCTTGAGCGTGGCTGAGGTGCACCCGTGACCGGCTCTGAAACCGGATTGCACAGCGGAGAAGGTACGGTGGGATTCGAGATGGTCAATGATCTGTTTGTTGACTTGGCTTTCGAAGACCTTAGATAGGCAGGGCAGGATGGATATAGGTCTGTAACAGTTTGGGTCCTGGGTGTCTCCCCCTTTGAAGAGGGGGATGACTGCGGCAGCTTTCCAATCCTTGGGGATCTCAGACGATATGAAAGAGAGGTTGAACAGGCTGGTAATAGGGGTTGCGACAATGGCGGCGGATAGTTTCAGAGATAGAGGGTCCAGATTGTCAAGCCCAGCTGATTTGTACGGGTCCAGGTTTTGCAGCTCTTTCGGAACATCTGCTATCTGGATTTGGGTAAAGGAGAAGCTGGGGAGGCTTGGGCGAGTAGCTGCGGGGGGGGGGGGGGGGGGGGGCAACTGATGGCCGAGGTTGGAGTAACCAGGAGGTAGGCATGGCCAGCCGTTGAGAACTGCTTGTTAAAGTTTTCGATAATCATGGATTTATCGGTGGTGACCGTGTTACCTAGCATCAGTGCAGTGGGCAGCTGGGAGGAGGTGCTCTTGTTCTCCATGGACTTTACAGTGTCACAGAATGTTTTGGAGTTAGAGCTACAGGATGCAAATTTCTGCTTGAAGAAGCTGGCCTTTGCTTTCCTGACTGACTGCGTGTATTGGTTCCTGACTTCCCTGAACAGTTGCATATCGCGGGGACTATTCGATGCTATTGCAGTCCACCACAGGATGTTTTTGTGCTGGTCGAGGGCAGTCAGGTCTGGAGTGAACCAAGGGCTATATCTGTTCTTAGTTCTGCATTTTTTGAACGGAGCATGCTTATCTAAAATGGTGAGGAAGTTACTTTTAAAGAATGACCAGGCATCCTCAACTGACGGGATGAGGTCAATATCCTTCCAGGATACCCGGGCTAGGTCGATTAGAAAGGCCTGCTCGCAGAAGTGTTTTAGGGAGTGTTTGACAGTGATGATGGCTGGTTGTTTGACCGTGGATCCGCAGAGGATATAGGCAATGAGGCAGTGATTGCTGAGATCCTGGTTGAAGACAACGGAGGTGTATTTGGAGGGCCAGTTGGTCAGGATAACGTCTATGAGGGTGCCCTTGTTTACAGATTTAGGGTTGTACCTGGTGGGTTCCTTGATGATTTGTGTGAGATTGAGGGGATCTAGCTTAGATTGTAGGACTGCCGGGGTGTTAAGCATATCCCAGTTTAGGTCACCTAACAGAACAAACTCTGAAGCTAGATGGGGGGTGATCAATTCACAAATGGTGTCCAGGGCACAGCTGGGAGCTGAGGGGAGTCGGTAGAAGGCGGCAACAGTGAGAGACTTATTTCTGGATAGAGTAATTTTTTTAAATTAGTAGTTCGAACTGTTTGGGTATGGACCTGGAAAGTATGACATTACTTTGCGGGCTATCTCTGCAGTAGACTGCAACTCCTCCCCCTTTGGCAGTGCTATCTTGACGGAAAATTTTATAGTTGGGTATGGAAATCTCAGAATTATTGGTGGCCTTCCTAAGCCAGGATTCAGACACGGCAAGGACATCAGGGTTGGCAGAGTGTGCTAAAGCAGTGAGTAAAACAAACTTAGGGAGGAGGCTTCTGATGTTGACATGCATGAAACCAAGGCTTTTTCAATCACAGAAGCAAACAAATGAGGGTGCCTGGGGACATGCAGGGCCTGGGTTTACCTCCACATCACCCGTGGAACAGAGGAGGAGTAGTATGAGGGTGCGGCTAAAGGCTATCAAAACTGGTTGCCTAGAGCGTTGGGGACAAAGAATAAAAGGAGCAGATTTCTGGGCATGGTAGAATAGATTCAGGGCATAATGCGCAGACAGGGGTATGGTGGGGTGCGGGTACAGCGGAGGTACGCCCAGGCACTGGGTGATGATAAGAGAGGTTGTATCTCTGGAAGTGCTGGTTGTAATGGGTGAGGTCACCGCATGTGTGGGATGTGGGACAAAGGAGGTATCAGGGGTATGAAGAGTGGGGGCTCCATTGTAAACTAAAACAATGATAACTAACCTGAACAACAGTATACAAGGCATATTGACATTTGAGAGAGACATACAGCGAGGCATACAGTAATCGCAGGTGTTGATTTGGAGAGCTAGCAAAAACAACAGGTGAGACAACAACAGCTAATCAGCTAGCACAACAACAGCAGGTAAAATGGCGATGACTAGGCAGAGAGGGTCGGATTAACTACACACAGCCTGAGTGCGGCTGGGGCCGACAGATAAAACATAAACAAACAAAATGGAGTACCGTGATTAATGGACAGTCAAGCAGGCATCAGCTATGTAGCCAAGTGATCGCAGTGTCCAGCAGGCATCAGCTATGTAGCCAAGTGATCACAGTGTCCAGGGGGCAGCAGTAGATGGGACAGGGAAGCCGCCACTACGCTAGCGACACAGTGTTTAAAGTTAGTAGCCCGGGGGTGGTAGGGGGGGTCTGCTCAGGGTTGGCAGGGAGATGTGCCTGCTAGCAGGGAGATGTGCCTGGCTCACGGCTAACTGGTGCTAGCTTCGTGGCAGTGGCATTAGCCAAGGTCCAGAGTTTTACAGCAAGGATCCGGTGGAGTATTGGGCTCTAGCCGGGATTCGGGTGAACAGCTGAGTAGGCCGGGAGGTGGGCCTCAGGGATAGCTTCGGTACTGGGTGCAAGCTAGCTGGGAAGATCAGAAGTAGTGGGTAAGGGATTACAGCAGGAATCCGGCGTTGTTGTCAAGAGACAGTTCGATACTGGTAGACTGGCGAGAATTATCCAGGCTAAAAAACAGGGCTGGCTGTGCAGAAGGTAAAAGCCGCTAGCAGTGGCTAACAATGACTAAATAGCTTGTAGCTAATTAGCTGGTTAGCTTTTGTAGGTTCTTAAATGTGTTCTAAAATTAAAAATAATAGCGATTCCGTATCACATTGGGTGAGGCAAGTTACCGGAAGGTATAATCGAATTAAAAATCGAAAAGAGAATGAAAATAAATATGGGTCCAGTGAGTGGTTGGGCTGGCTGGGGACACGGTGATTCAGACAGTTAGCAGGCCTGTGCTAACAAGCTAACAGTTAGTAGGCCGGGGCTAAACAAGCTAGCAGTTAGCAGACCGGGGCTAAACAAGCTAGCAATTAGTAGACCGGGGCAGGCTAGCAGTTAGCAGGCCGGGTTAGCAAGCAAGCAGATAGCAAAGGCTAGAAAGTTAGCCTTTGGGGGATGTGGTTAGCATAATGGGCCTTCAGCGGGCGTCGCGCCTGAGTCCTCGGGCATAGATAGCTAGGTGAAGGATCCCTGGTCTTCAGTAAAAGCTTGGAGATAGATAGCTAGGTGAAGGATCCCTGGTCTTCAGTAAAGGCTTGGAGATGGATAGCTAGGTGAAGGATCCCTGGCCATCAGTAAAAGCTTGGAGATGGATAGCTAGGTGAAGGATCCCTGGCCATCAGTAAAAGCTTGGAGATAGATAGCTAGGTGAAGGATCCCTGGCCATCAGTAAAAGCTTGGAGATGGATAGCTAGATGAAGGATCCCTGGTCTTCAGTAAAGGCTTGGAGATGGATAGCTAGGTGAAGGATCCTTGGTCTTCAGTAAAGGCTTGGAGATAGATAGCTAGGTGAATGATCCCTGGCCAGCAGCTCAGAGAAAGATGGATGGGTCTTCCCAGCCGCGGAGCTATAATAGTTTACATCGCAACATACATTGTGCTTTGTCAAAGAGCCAAGAGAATGGCAAGGGACATCTGGGCTTTCTATAGACGGCCAGGGCTCGTAAAAAGATGGCTATGGCTCACAAAGACACCACCGGGGGGCTTTGTCCCTTCAGACTGTCGCAGCGGTGCAGTGGTCGGGTCTTTGTGAGACCTGATTAGCATGGAGATCTATAGCATTAGCATGCACAGCATCCCTCGGTAGCAGACCTGCATGGATCCAGAGGGCAAAGGACACACACACACACACACACTCACACTCACACTCACACTCACACTCACACACACACAGCAGACAGGCGTGAATCGAGAGGTTAAAGGGGACTTCAGACCGAGACACAACAGCCTGCAGACAGACATGTAAAGCTATCACCATGAAGGTTCTCACACAGCCAACCTTACAAATAAATGAGTGTGTTTGTGTGTGCGTGTGCGTGTGCGTGTGTGTGTGTGTGTGTGTACCGTTTTGCCTGATAACTTTTATGGCTAAAATCGTTGCGTACAGTACTTTCCTACCGTTTGCATCATGTCATTATGGCCTTAGAGTTTAACTGAATGATTCATTAGCTAACAGTAGAGGACTGTTTCTGCTCTCATTTCAGTAGCAGCTCGTCTATTCTAGTGTTATTGCCAAACCCATTTCACTTGTCATGTAATGGTGTCACTGTATTAAGAATTAAGTCCCTCTTGTCACATTAATAAACAAGTATGGCACTTCCGGGCTTCTGTAGTGATCGCATATTAGTTGGGCAACATTAAATAAATATTAGTCTGGATTTATTTTAGTACACACACACACACACACACACACACACACACACACACACACACACACACACACACTTATTGCCTGGTAACTGGTAACGGTCGTCTATCTAACTAACATACTGTATGGGCTGGTAACAGTCCTCTATCTAACTAACATACTGTATGGGCTGGTAACAGGGAACAGGGCCTGTTAACAGGGCCTGAGTGATCACTCGTTAGACACATGGCAGTCTAAGCTGTCCCTGGGCCTAATGTGGTCCCACAGCTCTGATGTACTGTGCTTTGTTTGATGAAGGGTGAAATTAATCCTACACTGTTAGAAAAAAAGGTGCTATCGAGAACCTAAAAGGGTTCTTCGGCTGTATCCCATAGGAGAACCCTTTAAAGAACCATTTTTGGTTCCACGTAGAACCTTTTCCCCAGAGGGTTCTACATGGAACCCAAAATAGTTCTAAATAGAACCAAAAATGTTTCTTCCTGGAACCAAAAATGGTTCTTTCTGGAACCAAAAAGGGTTCTTCCTGGAACCAAAAAGGGTTCTTCCTGGAACCAAAAAGGGTTCTTCCTGGAACCAAAAAGGGTTCTTCCTGGAACCAAAAAGGGTTCTTCCTGGAACCAAAAAGGGGTTTTCCTGGAACTAAAAAGGGGTTTTCCTGGAACCAAAAAGGGTTCTCCTATGGGGAAGAATGCTTTAGGAACCCTGTGTAGATGCTTATTTCCCCACTAGTGGTTAAAGTTTGTTTACTGTATTTTTATTTTATTTTTATATATATATATATATATATATATATATATATATATATATATATACACTGTATATTAATTTATTTAACCTTTATTTAACTAGGCAAGTAATTTAAGAACAAATTCTTATTTACAATGACTGTTTAGGAACAGTGGGTTAACTGCCTTGTTCAGGGGCAGAACGACAGAAGCTAGTCGTTCCGTAACTAGTGTTAAGCGGAGATCCCAAACACACTCTCACCCTCAGCCTTAACCCCTCCTCTGGCCTTGCAGAACGACAGAAGCTAGTCGTTCCGTAACTAGTGTTAAGCGGAGATCCCAAACACACTCTCACCCTCAGCCTTAACCCCTCCTTTGGCCTTGTGCACGTGTCTTGTCATATCAAAACAGTCCTAAAGTCCCATGTTTCATTTCCCCCTTTAAAAGACCAATTAAAATGTTCACTCAGGAAAAAAATCCCCTTTTCAATAGATTATCAAACAAACATAAATGGACAGTTTCCCAGACAGATTAAGCCTAGTGCTGGACTAAAAAACTATGCATCAACAAGGCTTCAGATTCTGACCCCAACATCATTTTTTAGATTTTTTATAAGTTTGCTCACTTTGGGCTGACTACTGTTTAGCATAAGATCTCTGTCTCAATTACTCCGTTTCACCATGTGACCCTCACAGCAGTGTGCTTACTCCTCTGGGAAATAGGGAGGGGGTTGTCCATCCCTAAATCAGGACCTGTCTCTGTCGTTGTTTACTTCTATACGGCCATCTGTGATGTCAGATTCAGCAGTAGGTTATCTGTGATGTTAGACTCATTGGTAGACTATCTGTGATGTGAGATTCAGCAGTAGGTTATCTGTGATGTTAGACTCATTGGTAGACTATCTGTGTGATCTAAATTGTGATTTTATCGAGAACAATGGAACCTGGGGCATATCCACTCAATCTACTCTCTCTTCTCTCTCTCTCTGCTTTTTGTTTATAGTGCATTTCAGCTATTACAGTCACCCTATATCGAGCTAGATCAGGGGTATTCAACCTGTGGTCCACGACCCCCTAGAGGTCTATGGAGGTACTGCAGCTTGCGGTTTGCCTGGGAGGGGGTCCCTGGCTCTCCGGTTTGCCTGGGAGGCGGTCCCTGGCTCGCCCGTTTGCCTGGGAGGGGGTCCCTGGCTCGCCGGTTTGCCTGGGAGGGGGTCCCTGGCTCGCCGGTTTGCCTGGGAGGGGGTCCCTGGCTCTCCGGTTTCCCTGGTGGGGGTCCCTGGCTCTCCGGTTTGCCTGGGAGGGGGTCCCTGGTCCCTTTAAAGTGACTAGTGATCCATTTATTAAATGTATTAAAGTGGCTGGAGTTGAGTCAGTATGTTGGCAGCAGCCTCTCAATGTTAGTGGTGGCTGTTTAACAGTCTGATGGCCTTGAGATAGAAGCTGTTTTTCAGTCTATCGGTCCCTGCTTTGATGCACCTGTACTGACCTCGCCTTCTGGATGATAGCGTTGTGAACAGGCAGTGGCTTGGGTGGTTGTTGTCCTTGATGATCGTTTTGCCCTTCCTGTGACATTGGGTGCTGTAGGTGTCCTGGAGGGCAGGTAGTTTGCCCCCGGTGATGCGTTGTGCAGACCTCACTACCCTCTGGAGAGCCTTGCGGAGCTGCTGCCGTACCAGGCGGTGATACAGCGCGACAGGATGCTCTCGGTTGTGCATCTGTAAAAGTTTGTCAGGGTTTTAGGTGACAAGCCAAATGTATTCAGCCACCTGAGGTTGAAGAGGCGCTGTTGCTGTCTGTGTGGGTGGACCATTTCAGTTTGTCAGTCATGTGTACACTGTTTTAAATGTATGTAATTCTGTCATGTTTCGTGTTTCGTGTTTTGACCCCAGGAAGAGTAGCTGCTACTTTAGCACTAGCCAATGGGGATCCTAATAAAATAACAAACACTCACACACACACACACACACACACACACACACACTCACACACACACACACACTCACACACACACACACACTCACACACACACACACACACTGAGATCCAGAGGGAGACCCAGAAGGAGAGAGGTGGTTCAGGGGATCAATGCCCATCAACTGCCTGCCTTTCCTGGGCTGTGTATCGAACCATCCTCCCTGAGCCTGTTACTGTCTCCTCCATTCTGTCTGTTAGAGGTGCTGACACTATGAAGTGGGAACTGGAGAGGAGCCAATCTGCCGTATGTAGGAGAATGTGGAGGAGGTGGAAGGAGAGAGGAGGATGAAGGTTAAGTCGTCGGCATGCATCCCATCCATAACAGTTTGTGAATATATTATGACGCCATTTTGTGCTGTTCGTGCAAACAATTTTTTTTTTTTCTTCAGGCAAGCCGAACTTTGATAGCCGAAGTCTACGCCCCCTTCGTTGGTGATTGTTAAACTGTAGGGATTCTACTATGAAGTGGTTGTTTTCGTTTAGCACATTTTATCGTTAAAATGTTTTCACGTGATAAAATACTACACAAAACATCTATGCCACTAAGACCTCCTGGGCAAAAAGCGTACACATTTATTACCGATTTCTTGAGTTATCTTAGATTAATTCGGACTATTGTGAGAATATCTACACCGGCTACGGCGTCTCAAGATGGACAAACAGTACTATTGCTGCTTTTTTTCTCGTTTTTCAATCGAAGGTCTTTTAAAGTCCAAGTTCTGCTAGAAGCAGTATTCAGATGTCTTTAGAAGGAGGAGGAGGAAGAGGAGGGTGAGATGGAGGATCAGACTGTCTGTTAGTTAATCAGACTATAGTCCAGTTTTGTTCAGTATTGTGCCTCAGACTCACTCACTGGGGCTGTGCCAGCATGAAGGGCCCCCCCCACCCCCCTAGAGGCCATAAAGGGGGGCACTGATGTATGTTCCCTAGAGGCCATAAAGGGGGGTACTGATGTATGTCCCCTAGAGGCCATAAAGGGGAGTACTGATGTATGTTCCCTAGAGGCCACAAAGGGGAGTACTAATTTATGTTCCCTAGAGGCCATAAAGGGGGGCACTGATGTATGTTCCTTAGAGGCCATAAAGGGTGGTACTGATTTATGTTCCCTAGAGGCCTAGAGGCCATTAAAGGGGGGTACTGATGTATGTTCCCTAGAGGCCATAAAGGGGGGTACTGATGTATGTCCCCTAGAGGCCATAAAGGGGAGTACTGATGTATGTCCCCTAGAGGCCATAAAGGGGAGTACTGATTTATGTTCCCTAGAGACCATAAAGGGGAGTACTGATGTATGTTCCCTAGAGACCATAAAGGGGAGTACTGATTTATGTTCCCTAGAGGCCATAAAGGTACTGATGTATGTCCCCTAGAGGCTATAAAGGGGAGTACTGATGTATGTTCCCTAGAGGCCATAAAGGGGAGTACTGATGTATGTCCCCTAGAGGCTATAAAGGGGAGTACTGATTTATGTTCCCTAGAGGCCATAAAGGGGAGTACTGATGTATGTCCCCTAGAGGCCATAAAGGGGAGTACTGATTTATGTCCCCTAGAGGCCATAAAGGGGAGTACTGATGTATGTCCCCTAGAGGCCATAAAGGGGAGTACTGATGTATGTCCCCTAGAGGCCATAAAGGGGAGTACTGATTTATGTCCCCTAGAGGCCATAAAGGGGAGTACTGATTTATGTCCCCTAGAGGCCATAAAGGGGGGTACTGATGTATGTTCGCTGGCACGCAACAGCTTCTGAAACTGTAACATTAATACACACTGTGGCCTTTCCCAATAGCTGTTTGGCTCCAAGTGCCTGTGCTGATTTTGCTTCTAGTCTAAACAAGGCTTTTTTAGTACAATGAATATAAATGCTAAAGGGGTCTGCTTGAGTGAGGGAATTCATCAGAGACCAGACACGCCATTCTTTTGTGGTGTACGGTACAGTAGAGGTATTGTAATGCTTACTCAGACCCAAGTCCTTTGCCTGAGGGCAGAGTAGTAGCAGTGCTCTATGTTATGATTTTGCGTTACATTTTGACCATGAGATCCCTGTATACTCGTTAGTATTTATTAGGATCCCCAACATTAGCTGATGCCAAGATCTAATCATAAAGTCTATGTGAGTCCAACAGCTCTGAGCTTCACACTTCCTCTGTGAGTTGAGTTCCAGCTATGGGCTACAGTGTGCTGTAGCTGGTCTGTGAGTTGAGTTCCAGCTGTGGGCTACAGTGTGCTGTAGCTGGTCTGTGAGTTGAGTTCCAGCTGTGGGCTACAGTGTGCTGTAGCTGGTCTGTGAGTTGAGTTCCAGCTGTGGGCTACAGTGTGCTGTAGCTGGTCTGTGAGTTGAGTTCCAGCTGTGGGCTACAGTGTGCTGTAGCTGGTCTGTGAGTTGAGTTCCAGCTGTGGGCTACAGTGTGCTGTAGCTGGTCTGTGAGTTGAGTTGCAGCTGTGGTATACAGTGTGCTGTAGCTGGTCTGTGAGTTGAGTTCCAGCTGTGGACTACAGTGTGCTGTAGCTGGTCTGTGAGTTGAGTTCCAGCTGTGGGCTACAGTGTGCTGTCGCTGGTCTGTGAGTTGAGTTCCAGCTGTGGGCTACAGTGTGCTATAGCTGGTCTGTGAGTTGAGTTCCAGCTGTGGACTACAGTGTGCTGTAGCTGGTCTGTGAGTTGAGTTCCAGCTGTGGGCTACAGTGTGCTGTAGCTGGTCTGTGAGTTGAGTTCCAGCTGTGGGCTACAGTGTGCTGTAGCTGGTCTGTGAGTTGAGTTCCAGCTGTGGGCTACAGTGTGCTGTAGCTGGTCTGTGAGTTGAGTTGCAGCTGTGGTATACAGTGTGCTGTAGCTGGTCTGTGAGTTGAGTTCCAGCTGTGGACTACAGTGTGCTGTAGCTGGTCTGTGAGTTGAGTTCCAGCTGTGGGCTACAGTGTGCTGTCGCTGGTCTGTGAGTTGAGTTCCAGCTGTGGGCTACAGTGTGCTATAGCTGGTCTGTGAGTTGAGTTCCAGCTGTGGACTACAGTGTGTTGTAGCTGGTCTGTGAGTTGAGTTCCAGCTGTGGGCTACAGTGTGCTGTAGCTGGTCTGTGAGTTGAGTTCCAGCTGTGGTATACAGTGTGCTGTAGCTGGTCTGTGAGTTGAGTTCCAGCTGTGGACTACAGTGTGTTGTAGCTGGTCTGTGAGTTGAGTTCCAGCTGTGGACTACAGTGTGCTGTAGTTGGTCTGTGAGTTGAGTTCCAGCTGTGGGCTACAGTGTGCTGTAGCTGGTCTGTGAGTTGAGTTCCAGCTGTGGGCTACAGTGTGCTGTCGCTGGTCTGTGAGTTGAGTTCCAGCTGTGGGCTACAGTGTGCTGTAGCTGGTCTGTGAGTTGAGTTCCAGCTGTGGGCTACAGTGTGCTGTAGCTGGTCTGTGAGTTGAGTTCCAGCTGTGGGCTACAGTGTGCTGTAGCTGGTCTGTGAGTTGAGTTGCAGCTGTGGTATACAGTGTGTTGTAGCTGGTCTGTGAGTTGAGTTCCAGCTGTGGACTACAGTGTGCTGTAGCTGGTCTGTGAGTTGGGTTCCAGCTGTGGACTACAGTGTGTTGTAGCTGGTCTGTGAGTTGAGTTCCAGCTGTGGACTACAGTGTGCTGTAGTTGGTCTGTGAGTTGAGTTCCAGCTGTGGGCTACAGTGTGCTGTAGCTGGTCTGTGAGTTGAGTTCCAGCTGTGGACTACAGTGTGCTGTAGTTGGTCTGTGAGTTGAGTTCCAGCTGTGGGCTACAGTGTGCTGTAGCTGGTCTGTGAGTTGAGTTCCAGCTGTGGGCTACAGTGTGCTGTCGCTGGTCTGTGAGTTGAGTTCCAGCTGTGGGCTACAGTGTGCTGTAGCTGGTCTGTGAGTTGAGTTTCAGCTGTGGGCTACAGTGTGCTGTCGCTGGTCTGTGAGTTGAGTTCCAGCTGTGGGCTACAGTGTGCTGTAGCTGGTCTGTGAGTTGAGTTCCAGCTGTGGGCTACAGTGTGCTGTAGCTGGTCTGTGAGTCGATTTCCAGCTGTGGTATACAGTGTGCTGTAGCTGGTCTGTGAGTTGAGTTCCAGCTGTGGGCTACAGTGTGCTGTAGCTGGTCTGTGAGTTGAGTTCCAGCTGTGGACTACAGTGTGCTGTAGCTGGTCTGTGAGTTGAGTTCCAGCTGTGGGCTACAGTGTGCTGTAGCTGGTCTGTGAGTTGAGTTCCAGCTGTGGACTACAGTGTGCTGTAGCTGGTCTGTGAGTTGAGTTCCAGCTGTGGACTACAGTGTGCTGTAGCTGGTCTGTGAGTTGAATTTCAGCTGTGGTATACAGTGTGCTGGTCTGTGAGTTGAATTTCAGCTGTGGTATACAGTGTGCTGGTCTGTGAGTTGAATTTAAGCTGTGGTATACAGTGTGCTGGTCTGTGAGTTGAATTCCAGCTGTGCTATACAGTGTGCTGGTCTGTGAGTTGAATTCCAGCTGTGCTATACAGTGTGCTGGTCTGTGAGTTGAATTTCAGCTGTGGGCTACAGTGTGCTGTAGCTGGTCTGTGAGTTGAGTTCCAGCTGTGGGCTACAGTGTGCTGTAGCTGGTCTTTGAGTTGAGTTCCAGCTGTGGTATACAGTGTGCTGTAGCTGGTCTGTGAGTTGAGTTCCAGCTGTGGGCTACAGTGTGCTGTAGCTGGTCTGTGAGTTGAGTTCCAGCTGTGGGCTACAGTGTGCTGTAGCTGGTCTGTGAGTTGAGTTCCAGCTGTGGGCTACAGTGTGCTGTAGCTGGTCTGTGAGTTAAGTTCCAGCTGTGGGCTACAGTGTGCTGTAGCTGGTCTGTGAGTTGAATTTCAGCTGTGGGCTACAGTGTGCTGGTCTGTGAGTCGATTTCCAGCTGTGGTATACAGTGTGCTGTAGCTGGTCTGTGAGTTGAGTTCCAGCTGTGGACTACAGTGTGCTGTAGCTGGTCTGAGAGTTGAATTTCAGCTGTGGTATACAGTGTGCTGGTCTGTGAGTTGAATTTCAGCTGTGGTATACAGTTTGCTGGTCTGTGAGTTGAATTTAAGCTGTGGTATACAGTGTGCTGGTCTGTGAGTTGAATTCCAGCTGTGCTATACAGTGTGCTGGTCTGTGAGTTGAATTCCAGCTGTGCTATACAGTGTGCTGGTCTGTGAGTTGAATTTCAGCTGTGGGCTACAGTGTGCTGTAGCTGGTCTGTGAGTTGAGTTCCAGCTGTGGGCTACAGTGTGCTGTAGCTGGTCTGTGAGTTGAGTTCCAGCTGTGGGCTACAGTGTGCTGTAGCTGGTCTGTGAGTTGAATTTCAGCTGTGGGCTACATTGTGCTGGTCTGTGAGTTGAGTTCCAGCTGTGGACTACAGTGTGCTGTAACTGGTCTTTGAGTTGAGTTCCAGCTGTGGTATACAGTGTGCTGTAGCTGGTCTGTGAGTTGAGTTCCAGCTGTGGTATACAGTGTGCTGTAGCTGGTCTGTGAGTTGAGTTCCAGCTGTGGACTACAGTGTGCTGTAGCTGGTCTGTGAGTTGAATTTCAGTTGTGGTATACAGTGTGCTGGTCTGTGAGTTGAATTTAAGCTGTGGTATACAGTGTGCTGGTCTGTGAGTTGAATTCCAGCTGTGCTATACAGTGTGCTGGTCTGTGTGTGCTATACTGTGTGCTTGTCTGTGAGTTGAATTTCAGCTGTGGGCTACAGTGTGCTGTAGCTGGTCTGTAAGTTGAGTTCCAGCTGTGGGCTACAGTGTGCTGTAGCTGGTCTGTGAGTTGAGTTCCAGCTGTGGACTACAGTGTGCTGTAGCTGGTCTGTGAGTTGAATTTCAGCTGTGCTATACAGTGTGCTGGTCTGTGAGTTGAATTTCAGCTGTGCTATACAGTGTGCTGGTCTGTGAGTTGAATTTCAGCTGCGGCTTGTAACACAGTTGTTATCTGTGTGTGTTGCAGCTGGTCTGTGAGTTGCCCTCCACAGCACAGGAAATTCTTAGAACACTCTGTCTTTGTGTGTTCAATGTTGTCTTGTGTCTTTATACCATGTCTATACAATGTAGTGTGTACTGCAGTAGCTAGTTAGCTGTTTAGCATGCACAACCACTTCAAACAGCCCCACAGCAGCAGCAGAGCCCAGGGCTCATTCTCTCTTAATTGGAGGTTCATTAAGGGACATGCTGCTCCTCAGGGGAGAACTGTATTTTTTTCTCTCTCTCTCTCTCTCTCTCTCTCTCTCTCTCTCTCTCTCTCTCTCTCTGTCTCTCGCTCTCACTCTCTCTCTCTCTCTGTCTCTCTCTCTCTCTCTCTCTGTCTCTCTCTCTCTCTCTCTCTCTCTCTCTCTCTCTGTCTCTCTCTCTCTCTCTCTCTCTCTCTCTCTGTCTCTTCCGTTCTCTCTCTCATCTCTCTCTATTTCTCTCCTATCTATCGCTTTCTCTCTTGTCTGTTTCTCCCCCCTCTCTCACCCTCTCTTTCTCTCTCGAATGTCTCACGTTGAGTGGTTTACATGCTGAGACTCATTTAATGGAGTTATTCTGCGGAAATATGAAAATGAGATTGAGATGGAGAGTCACGTTACTCAAGCATGTGCTTGTGTGTGTGTGTGTGTGTGTGGTCCTTCCCTCCTTGTCAGGGGTATTAGCATGCTCCCGCTGCACGGTGGAGTGGGGACAATCAACCTGGTCCCTAGGGGTCAATTATAGGTGATCATTCAATGGCATTGAAGAGGGGTCAAGTTCCCTCCTCATGAACCCAGCAGTGTCTCAGGGATGATGAATTATGACTTGGCATGCATATGCATGACTCATGTCTGGGGGGGGGGGGGGGGGGACACACCCTATAACCTATGGGCTCTGGTCTAAAGTAGTGCACTATATAGGGAATAGGGTTCTATAGGGCTCTGGTCTAAAGTAGTGGACTATATAGGGAATAGGGTTCTATAGGGCTCTGGTCTAAAGTAGTGGACTATATAGGGAATAGGGTTCTATAGGGACCTGGTCTAAAGTAGTGCACTATATATAGGGAATAGGGTTCTATAGGGACCTGGTCTAAAGTAGTGCACTATATATAGGGAATAGGGTTCTATAGGGACCTGGTCTAAAGTAGTGCACTATATAGGGAATAGGGTTCTATAGGGCTCTGGTCTAAAGTAGTGCACTATATATAGGGAATAGGGTTCTATAGGGACCTGGTCTAAAGTAGTGCACTATATAGGGAATAGGGTTCTATAGGGCTCTGGTCTAAAGTAGTGCACTATATATAGGGAATAGGGTTCTATAGGGCTCTTGTCTAAAGTAGTGAACAATATAGGGAATAGGGTTCTATAGGGACCTGGTCTAAAGTAGTGCACTATATAGGGAATAGGGTTCTATAGGGACCTGGTCTAAAGTAGTGCACTATATAGGGAATAGGGTTCTATAGGGCTCTGGTCTAAAGTAGTGCATTATATAGGGAATAGGGTTCTATAGGGACCTGGTCTAAAGTAGTGCACTATATAGGGAATAGGGTTCTATAGGGACCTGGTCTAAAGTAGTGCACTATATAGGGAATAGGGTTCTATAGGGCTCTGGTCTAAAGTAGTGCATTATATAGGGAATAGGGTTCTATAGGGACCTGGTCTAAAGTAGTGCACTATATAGGGAATAGGGTTCTATAGGGCTCCGGTCTAAAGTAGTGCACTATATATAGAATAGGGTTCCATTCGGCTCATAGCAGACACAGTGTCCTTGTCCTGCTGGTACTGAAGGGGGGATAGAGGTGAGATGGTGGGTGTGATAGGGAGGAAACAGAGGAATAGAGTCACTTCATTACTGTCCTAGGTGGAGGCAGGAGATAGAAGGGGGAACAGGAAGAGATAGAGGGGGTGGTACAGGGAGATAGATGGGTGGTAGAGGGGGTGGTACGGGGAGATAGATTGGTGGTAGGGGGAGATAGATTGGTGGTGGGGGGGGGATAGAGGGGTGGTACGGGGAGATAGATGGGTGGTAGGGGGAGATAGATGGGTGGTGGGGGGGATAAAGGTGGAGATAGAGGGGGTGGTAGGGGGAGATAGAGGGGGTGGTAGGGGGTTGATAGAGGGGGTGGTAGGGGGAGATAGAGTGGGTGTTAGGGGGAGATAGAGGGGGTGGTAGGGGGTTGATAGAGGGGGTGGTAGGGGGAGATAGAGTGGGTGTTAGGGGGAGATAGAGGGGGTGGTAGGGGGAGGTAGGGGGAGATAGAGTGGGTGTTAGGGGGAGATAGAGGGGGTGGTAGGGGGTTGATAGAGGGGGTGGTAGGGGGTTGATAGAGGGGGAGATAGAGGGGGTGGTAGGGGGTTGATAGAGGGGGTGGTAGGGGGAGATAGAGGGGGTGGTAGGGGGAGATAGAGTGGGTGTTAGGGGGAGATAGAGGGGGTGGTAGGGGGAGATAGAGTGGGTGTTAGGGGGAGATAGAGGGGGTGGTAGGGGGAGATAGAGGGGGTGGTAGGGGGAGATAGAGGGGTGGTAGGGGGAGATAGAGGGGGTGTTAGGGGGAGATAGAGGGGGTGGTAGGGGGAGATAGAGGGGGTGGTAGGGGGAGATAGAGGGGGTGGTAGGGGGAGATAGAGGGGGTGGTTGGGGGAGATAGAGTGGGTGTTAGGGGGAGATAGAGGGGGTGGTAGGGGGAGATAGAGGGGGTGGTAGGGGGAGATAGAGGGGGTGGTTGGGGGAGATAGAGGGGTGGTAGGGGGAGATAGAGGGGGTGGTAGGGTGTGATAGAGGGGGTGGTAGGGGGAGATAGAGGGGGTGGTTGGGGGAGATAGAGGGGGTGGTAGGGGGAGATAGAGGGGGTGGTTGGGGGAGATAGAGGGGGTGGTAGGGGGAGATAGAGGGGGTGGTTGGGGGAGATAGAGGGGGTGGTAGGGGAGATAGAGGGGGTGGTTGGGGGGAGATTGAGGGGGTGGTAGGGGGAGATAGAGGGGGTGGTAGGGGGTTGGATAGAGGGGGTGGTAGGGGCGTTTGTTTTGAGGGCAGAGGGGGAGTCCCGTTTCTTATGGGAGAACAGTCATGTAGGTTCATCTGGGACTGTGTCCTCGTTACGGAGCTCCGCTAACTGTCTCTCTGTTCCCCACCCGAAAGCGCATCTAGGATCTGTTCTCTCTATACTCAAGAGAAAACCTCAGCCAATCTGTTCCCAGATCAGTAGCGACTAGCTGACCACAGAGTGTAAACATGTCTTTGAGATGGGTCTTGTGCCGCGTGGCAAAGATCTGTGACATCCACAACGGGACAAGCTGTAGACTAGAGGGCTGAGGGAGTGAGCTGGTGTGTGTGTGAGAGAGAGAGAGAGAGAGTGTGTGTGTGTGTGTGTGTGTGTGTGTGTGTGTGTGTGTGTGTGTGTGTGTGTGTGTGTGTGTGTGTGTGTGTGTGTGTGTGTGTGTCTGTGTCTGTCTGTGTGTGTGAGTGTGTGTCTGTGTGGGTGTGAGTGTGTGTGTGTGTCTGTGTGTGTGTGAATGTGTGTAACTGGGGGGAAGAGAGAGAGTGAACTAGCATTGAATGGCTGATACAGAACTGTACCTCAGGCCACGGCATTTTAATAATGTCTCTTTCATCAGACACAAAACAACTATTCTCACTGACACAGCATCTGCGCTGATCACACTGCAGTAGTGTCTTGTCTCTGTGCATCAGTGTCCATCTCAGTAGTGTCTTGTCTCTGTGCATCAGTGTCCATCTCAGTAGTGTCTTGTCTCTGTGCATCAGTGTCCATCTCAGTAGTGTCTTGTCTCTGTGCATCAGTGTCCCTCTCAGTAGTGTCTTGTCTCTGTGCATCAGTGTCCCTCTCAGTAGTGTCTTGTCTCTGCATCAGTGTCCATCTCAGTAGTGTCTTGTCTCTGTGCATCAGTGTCCATCTCAGTAGTGTCTTGTCTCTGTGCATCAGTGTCCCTCTCAGTAGTGTCTTGTCTCTGTGCATCAGTGTCCCTCTCAGTAGTGTCTTGTCTCTGCATCAGTGTCCATCTCAGTAGTGTCTTGTCTCTGTGAGTCAGTGTCCATCTCAGTAGTGTCATGTCTCTGTGCATCAGTGTCCCTCTCAGTAGTGTCTTGTCTCTGCATCAGTGTCCATCTCAGTAGTGTATTGCCTCTGTGCATCAGTGTCCCTCTCAGTAGTGTCTTGTCTCTGCATCAGTGTCCCTCTCAGTAGTGTCTTGTCTCTGTGCATCAGTGTCCATCTCAGTAGTGTCTTGTCTCTGTGCGTCAGTGTCCCTCTCAGTATTGTCTTGTCTCTGTGTGTCAGTGTCCCTCTCAGTAGTGTCTTGTCTCTCTGCATCAGTGTCCCTCTCAGTAGTGTCTTGTCTCTCTGCTGCAAGGTCCCTCTCAGTAGTGTCTTGTCTCTCTGCATCAGTGTCCCTCTCAGTAGTGTCTTGTCTCTGTGCATCAGTGTCCCTCTCAGTAGTGTCTTGTCTCTGCATCAGTGTCCATCTCAGTAGTGTCTTGTCTCTGTCTCTCTACTGTGTCATGTGGTTCAGTGTGATGTGTTCTGATGTGTGATGTGTTCTGTGGTTCAGTACAGCGTGATGTGTTCTGTGGTTCAGTTCAGTGTGATGTGTTCTGTGGTTCAGTTCAGTGTGATGTGTTCTGTGGTTCAGTTCAGTATGATGTGTTCTGTGGTTCAGTACAGTATGATGTGTTCTGTGGTTCAGTACAGTGTGATGTGTTCTGTGGTTCAGTACAGTATGATGTGTTCTGTGGTTCAGTTCAGTGTGATGTGTTCTGTGGTTCAGTACAGTGTGATGTGTTCTGTGGTTCAGTACAGTATGATGTGTTCTGTGGTTCAGTTCAGTATGATGTGTTCTGTGGTTCAGTACAGTATGATGTGTTCTGTGGTTCAGTACAGTGTGATGTGTTCTGTGGTTCAGTACAGTGTGATGTGTTCTGTGGTTCAGTACAGTGTGATGTGTTCTGTGGTTCAGTACAGTGTGATGTGTCCTGTGGTTCATTCATCACTGTTGCCCTAGAGCACACAAAAAACTATACATACAGTACCTCGGCCTAAACATCAGAGACACAGGTATCTCCCAGAAAGCCGTGAACGATCTGAGAGACAAGACAAGGGCATTCTATGCCATCAAAAGGAACGTGAAATTCTACATCCCAATTAGGATCTGGCTAAAAATACTTGAATCAGTCATAGAGCCCATTGCCCTTTATGGTTGTGAGGTCTGGGGTTGACTCACCAACCAAGAATTCACAAAATGGGACGAACACCAAATTGAGTCTCTGCATGCAGAATTCTGCAAAAATATCCTCCGTGTGCAACGTAGAACACCAAATAATGCATGCAGAGCAGAATTAGGCCGATACCCACTAATTATCAAAATCCAGAAAAGAGCTGTTAAATTCTACAACCACCTAAAAGGAATCGATTCCTAAATCTTCCATAACAAAGCCATCACCTACAGAGAGATGAACCTGGAGAATAGTCCCCTAAGCAAGCTGGTCCTGGGGCTCTGTTCACAAACACAAACACACCCCACAGAGCCCCAGGACAACAGCACAATAAGACCCAACCAAATCATGAGAAAACAAAAATATAATTACCTGACACATTAGAAAGAATTAACAAAAAAACAGAGCAAACTAGAATGCTATTTGGCCCTACACAGAGAGTACACAGCGGCAGAATACCTGACCACTGTGACGGACCCAAAATTAAGAAAAGCTTTGACTATGTACAGACTCAGTGAGCATAGCCTTGCTATTCCGTAGGCAGACATGGCTCTCAAGAGAAGACAGGCTATGTGCTCACTGCCCACAAAATGAGGTGGAAACTGAGCTACACTTCCTAACCTCCTGCCAAATGTATGACCATATTAGAGACACATATTTCCCTCAGATTACACAGATCCACAAAGAATTTGAAAACAAATCCAATGATGATAAACTCCCATATCTACTTGGTGAAATTCCACAGTGTGCCATCACAGCAGCAAGATTTGTGACCAGTGAAGAACAAACACCATTGTAAATACAACCCATATTTATGCTTATTTATTTTCCCTTGTGTACTTTGACTATTTGCACATAATATGTAATAATATATATTCGTTTGAGTGTAATGTTTACTGTCCATTTTTTATTGTTTATTTCACTTTTGTTTATTATCTATTTAATTTACTTTGTAAATATATGTTTCCCATGCCAATAAAGTCCTTGAGTCGAAATTGAATTGAGAGAGAGAGAGAGAGACAGAGAGAGAGAGAGAGACAGAGAGCGAGAGAGAGAGAGAGAGAGAGAGAGAGAGAGAAAGAGAGAGAGAGAAAGAGAGAGAGACAGAGAGAGAGAGAGAGACAGACAGAGAGAGAGAGAGACAGAGAGAGAGAAAGAGAGAGAGAGAAAGAGAGAGAGAGACAGAGAGAGAGAGAGAGAGAGAGAGGGAGAGAGAGAGACAAGCAGACAGAGAGAGAGAGAGAGCTCAGAAATTTTGTTTGGAGCTTTAAACGTGTTAGGCTGAGAGACTTTTCAGCCATCCATCTGCCCCTTCCTCCTCCTCCTCCTCCTCCTCCCCTTCCTCCTCCTCCTCCTCCTCCTCCCCTTCTCCTCCTCCTCCTCCCCTTCCTCCTCCTCCTCCTCCTGCATCCCTCGGGCCTGTATTAAATGGTTTCCCTCTCATTCCAGGGGATTGAAGATAGGGAACAGGAGGGATAAGAGAAAGAAGACCTCTTGACACTTTCCCTCTGTGCGCTGTAATATATGCATATCTCAATTTAGACCTCCGGTAAAGGGGGGGTCAGGGAGTTTGTGTGTGTGTGTGTGTGTGTGTGTGTGTGTGTGTGGGGGGGGGGCTGATTTTAAAGGTTCACTGGCTACGAGGGGCGAGGCTATCTGGCTCTTAGTGAATCGTCAGGAGGGCTGATCAATACCTAAGCGTATTATGATGATTGAGAGGAGGTATTTAACCAAGCTTCTAAATCAATTTCCTCTGTCTCTATGGAAAGGATGGAAGGATGGAGGGAAGGACAGAGTGAGGGAGGGAAGGAGGGAGGGAAGGATGGAAGGAGGGAGGGAGGGAGGGAGGGAGGGAGGGACGAAGTGAGGGAAGGAAGGAGGGGAAGGATGGAGGGAGGGAGGGAGGGAGGGAGGGAGGGAGGGAGGGAGGGAGGGAGGGAGGGAGGGAGGGAGGGAGGGAGGGAGGGAGGGAGGGAGGGAGGGAGGGAGGGAAGAACGGAGTGAGGGAGGGAAGGAAGAACGGAGTGAGGGGAGAAGGAGGGAGGGAAGGATGGAGAAGAGGAGAGAATAATCATCTGTGACACAGACTAGGAAAATGAAGGAAGTTAAAGGCTACAGTACTTTATGCACTCTGACGTACACAGGAGCACTGGAGCACAGGAGCACAGTGAGGTACCCAGTCTGTACTTAGAGCTCTCTTGTTAAAGTATCTATTTCATACAGTAATTATCGGTTAATATTTCATAAAAATATTGTGCACCGCCCTACGGGACTCCCAATCACAGCCGGATGTGATACAGCCTGGATTTGAACCAGGTACTGCAGTGTCACCTCTGGCACGGACATGCAGTGCCGCTGCGCCACTCGGGAGCCCCGATGAGCCACTCTGGGGCCCCGATGAGGTCATGTTCCTTGAGGAAATAACGTTTTTTTTAAACAGTCTGAATGAGATAGTTTGGTTTTTTAAAGTTTTTTTTTTTCCCTCATATTTTTGCATTGGAAACAAATATGAGTATAGGATGAGTCAACAATATTATTTAGATATAATGTTAACAGAATATGAACTTTTAAAAGTGAGATTGGACAGTTTAGTCAGCGCTGGTTCACTCTGCATGATCTAAGGGGCATCCTCTTGTAAGGGCCCTCTTTCTTGTAAAGTAATGAGGGCCAAGGACCCGCCCCTTTCTCGCAAGGCTATCCCTCTACCCGACACCAACACACTCTCTCTGATGAAGCCCATCCAGAAAGCATTCCATCCTAATGAAGGACAACACTTTTTTTTTAAATCAGGACAGCATGTCGGTCCTGTCCTTCTGTCCTGTTCCTGTGACACACACTAACACAAACACACACGCACACACACACACTAACACACACACACACACACACACACACACACACACACACACACACACACACACACACACACACACACACACACACACCTGTAAGAACACACACACATCTGTAAGAACACACACCCCCTTCGCCCCTATATATTACACCCCTGGGTACTGTCATAAACACTAGCAAAGGAAACCCATGAGGCAGCTGTATTAAAGGGGCTTTGGGAAGGATCTTTCATTCATTATTTGACAGTAACTATCTGGAACTGTTCTAAATGTTATAATTCTTTATATTATTTAAATTGATAGATATAACTCAGGTTTCAATCTGGAAGAGAATAAATTACACGGAAGAGCCGAACACCCAACGCTAGCCATCCAGGTACCTGGTTCAAATCCAGGCTGTAACTCATCCGGCCGTGATCGGGAGTCCCAGAGGGTGGGGGCACAATTGGGCCCAGCGTCGTCCGGGTTTGGCCTGGGGTTGGCTGTCATTGTAAATAAGAATTTGTTCTTAACTGTTTTGCCTAGTTAAATAAAAGGTTAAATAAAATACTAAGAAAACAAATGGGGATTGTAGGAGTTGTGAACAGACCTGATCTGGGCAACCACATGAACTCTCACACTCTGCCAAGCTGTTCAAGTTGAAATGGCTTCCATTTTCCGGGTCTTTCTTTCTGGCTTCGAACTGTAATCTCCTAATCTTCTGGCTGCCTTTTCCTCTAGTCTGATCTGCTGTGAAAACTCCTCCCGACACTCTCTCTCTCTCTTCTCACTCTGAGGCACTCTCTCTCTCCTCACTCTGAGGCACTCTCTCTCTCTTCTCAATCTGAGGCACTCTCTCTCTCTTCTCAATCTGAGGCATTCTCTCTCTCTCTTCTCACTGAGGCACTCTCTCCCTTCTCACTCTGAGGCACTCTCTCCCTTCTCACTCTGAGGCACTCTCTCCCTTCTCACTCTGAGGCACTCTCTCTCTTTTCTCACTCTGAGGCACTCTCTCTCTTTTCTCACTCTGAGGCACTCTCTCTCTTCTTACTCTGAGGCACTCTCTCCCTTCTCACTCTGAGGCACTCTCTCTCTCTCTCTCTCTCTTCTCACTCTGAGGCACTCTCTCTTCTCACATGAGGCACTCTCTCTCTCTCTTCTCACTCTTAGGCACTCTCTCTCCTCACTCTGAGGCTCTCTCTCTCTCTATCCTCACTCTGAGGCACTCTCTCTCTCTCTTCTCACTCTGAGGCACTCTCTCTCTTCTCACTCTGAGGCACTCTCTCTATCTCTCTTCTCAATCTGAGGCACTCTCTCTCTCTCTTCTCACTCTTAGGCACTCTCTCTCCTCACTCTGAGGCACTCTCTCTCTTCTCACTAAGGCACTCTCTCTCTCTTCACACTGAGGCACTCTCTCTCTCTTCACACTGAGGTACTCTCTTGAGTCAGTGGTTAAGACCAGGGCACTATCTATCGATCCAGGGCTTTGAGGGATTTGAGCAGCAGGTGAGATGACTGGAGCCTCAGCTGTGATTTGAACCTGTCTAATCCTGTCTGATGGATGCTGTTTGGTTCAGTCTGAAAGGGGGATGGAAGATGTTTGGTTCAGTCTGAAAGGGGATGGATGATGTTTGGTTCAGTCTGAAAGGGGGATGGAAGATGTTTAGTTCAGTCTGAAAGGGGGATGGATGATGTTTGGTTCAGTCTGAAAGGGGGATGGAAGATGTTTAGTTCAGTCTGAAAGAGGGATGGATGGATGATGTTTGGTTCAGTCTGAAAGGGGGATGGATGATGTTTAGTTCAGTCTGAAGGGGGATGGATGATGTTTGGTTCAGTCTGAAAGGGGGATGGATGATGTTTAGTTCAGTCTGAAAGAGGGATGGATGATGTTTGGTTCAGTCTGAAGGGAGATGGATGGATGATGTTTGGTTCAGTCTGACGGGGGATGGATGATGTTTGGTTCAGTCTGAAAGGGGGATGGATGGATGATGTTTGGTTCAGTCTGAAAGGGGGATGGATGATGTTTAGTTCAGTCTGAAAGAGGGATGGATGATGTTTGGTTCAGTCTGAAAGGGGATGGATGATGTTTGGTTCAGTCTGAAAGGGGGATAGATGATGTTTGGTTCAGTCTGAAAGGGGGATAGATGATGTTTGGTTCAGTCTGAAAGGGGGATGGATGGATGATGTTTGGTTCAGTCTGACGGGGGATGGATGATGTTTGGTTCAGTCTGAAAGGGGGATGGATGGATGATGTTTGGTTCAGTCTGACGGGGGATGGATGATGTTTAGTTAAGTCTGAAGGGGGATGGATGCTGTTTGGTTCAGTCTGACGGGGGATGGATGCTGTTTGGTTCAGTCTGAAAGGGGGATGGATGATGTTTAGTTCAGTCTGACGGGGGATGGATGCTGTTTGGTTCAGTCTGACGGGGGATGGATGGATGATGTTTGGTTCAGTCTGAAAGGGGGATGGATGCTGTTTGGTTCAGTCTGAAAGGGGATGGATGATGTTTGGTTCAGTCTGAAAAGGGTGATGGATGATGTTTGGTTCAGTCTGAAAGGGGGATGGATGCTGTTTGGTTCGGTCTGAAAGGGGGATGGATGCTGTTTGTTTCAGTCTGAAAGGGGGATAGTTTTGCTAGTAAATATTAACCTACGTTGTCAGTTACAATTTGAGGTATGTGGTTGTGACATTACAGACGTGTTCGCTGCCCCAACCTGTACTGTAGGGTTCTGGTTTCTGGGGATGGTGGAGAAAGTGTTGCTGGCGCAGGATATCCTGTGGAGATAATGTGTCTGTTTTTTCCTGTTGAGATTGTATTGGCTGAAATGACACGCTGTGTGGGCTAGATACTCACTTCGTGCGTGCTACATTTGACAGGAAAAAAAGTAATTAAAAAAAGTGGGAGCTTTGAGTTTTGTGTTTCTTGACAGAACCGAATCCATTTAAGTGACTGGTCTGTCTATGTGTGTATGTATAGTGTGTGTGTGTGTGTGTGTGTGTGTGTGTGTGTGTGTGTGTGTGTGTGTGTGTGTGTGTGTGTGTGTGTGTGTGTGTGTGTGTGTGTATGTATAGTGTGTGTGTGTGTGTGTGTGTATGTATAGTGTGTGTGTGTGTGTGTGTGTGTGTGTGTGTGTGTGTGTGTGTGTGTGTGTGTGTGTGTGTGTGTGTGTGTGTGTGTGTGTGTGTGTATGTATAGTGTGTGTGTGTGTGTGTGTGTGTGTGTGTGTGGTGTGTGTGTATGTATAGTGTGTGTGTGTGTGTGTGTGTGTGTGTGTGTGTGTGTGTGTGTGTGTGTGTGTGTGTGTGTGTGTGTGTGTGTGTGTGTGTGTAGAGTGTGTAGAGTGTGTAGAGTGTGTGTGTAAGGTGCATGCGTGCGTCTGTGTGCCTGCGGCAGAATCTATAAAATGTGTGTGTGTTCTCTTGGCAGAACAGAATCTTGTTCGACTGACTGGTCTGTACCTGTGTTCTGTGCAAGCATTGGCATAACTCATTAACTTAACCTGTTTCTGTGTGTTGTCTCTGTCTCTCAGGGGTTAGGGGAGGCTTCAGCGAGAGGGACAGCCATGGACGGAGACTGTCTGAGCTGTATCAAATACCTCATGTTCGTCTTCAACTTCCTGATCTTCGTAAGTATTCTCCCGGTGTGCTTTTCTCCCTATAGTATACACGTCGTTGTTAACAGCACTCCTCCCATTTGATGCAATTGAATAGATCACGTTTTTTGAGGCAGATTTAGTTGCAGGTCTTTGGTCTCAGGCTTGAGAAACATTTGTCATCATTTCCTTTCTCAGACAAACAGATCCTCCCACGGGGCAATAACATGGACTCTCTAAACCTCCGTGCATCCAAAATAAATAGCCTCTTATAGCTATAACATTTAACACATTTTTTTTGTTTTTTTTTAATGTGACATTCATCGAAGAAACCCAATTATTTCCCGGGAGGAAGAGATGGTTTTAGAAGTGAATGTATGAGGCTCCTATCTCTACCCCCCTCCCCTCCTCCTCAATATCCCCCTTTATCCTTAATCAATGGAGAGTCACCCACTGGGGTTTAGTGATAGAGGGAGGATTGGGGGAGGATGGGGGGGGGGGGGGTGAAGAGGGGGAGGAGGGAAAGGGGGATTCACTTTGAGAGGTAGAGGAAAGACAGAAAGGTAGCTGAAGCACCCCACTGACCTATGTTATAGGCCTTAACCCCCTGCTGAGGCATAAAGACTAGAAGACCTCTCCAGCTCCCCTCATTCCTCCTTCTCAGCTCTCTCTCTCTCTCTCTCTCTCTCTCTCTCTCTCTCTCTCTCTCTCTCTCTCTCTCTCTCTCTCTCTCTCTCTCTCTCTCTCTCTCTCTCTCTCTCTCTTTCCTTTCATCCTCCATGGTTAACTATTTCGTGGTTTTATTTTGGCTAGGGGAGAGTTTATATAGTATGTTAATGTTTGAACAATATGTATTGCAAATGTCCTCACCTAAATACAACCGTTGTCTGTTTTGGTAAAAACATCTGAGGGATGGGGCTGGAGAATTATAACCACTCTCAAATTCATAGACACAAGGACTGACCACCCATGATATATTAAAAAAAAATTAACCAACGATGCAATATAGTGTTTGTTTACATTTTCTTTGTTTACAAACATTGGAGTAAAACAAGCATATAGTTTGGATGCTTTTAGATGAACTAACTTCAAAGTAATGACTCGGGACGTCGGGTTTGATACGAAAGCTTCTTTTAGTAATAACACTTGTTCACGTTACATTTAACAACTTTGTTTTGGTACAGAGGTAAGATGGTAGCGGAAAGTCAGAACACAATCACTGCACCTGCACATAATTGGCGCGTTCTCTCTCATTCCTCTGGCAAGGCATTCTGGGACTTGCAGTCAAAAAGTGTATTTCAACACAACCCAATACAATTACATATGCAAATAACTGTAAAGAAATATCTTTAGATACAGCTCAATGAATAAACTTAAACATTAACTCTGTAACACATGAAAGTTACAACATCCTCCCCTCCCCGATGAACAATTGTGTTCATCTAGATCTCTAGGCAGTATATCAACTGAATAGGTCTCCTCAACAAAGTCCCTGAAGCAGTACGAACTGAACATGATCTAACTAAGCCATCTCGGCCTGAAAAGAGTTACTCAATCTTTCCTAGTTTCCAGGTTTGTCTGGGTAGGTTATCTTCTCCAATGAGTACAACGTCACCCGCCTTCAGTGGGGTGGGCTGTGGTGTGTCACAGCGGTGTGCTGACTTAGATCCAGCAAGTAGTCTCTTCGCCAACTGTTCCAGAAACTGGTCACAAGTCTCTGCCTGTACTTCCATCTGCGTCTCATTTCCCGCTTGTTTAACGTTGGGGGCTGATTGTCACTTGCTTCCCCTTCTCCCTCCATCCCTCCCTCTCCCCATTCCCTCTCCCCATCCTTCCCTCTTCCTTTCCCCCATCCCCTTCTCCCTCCATCCCTCCCTCTCCCCATTCCCTCTCCCCCATCCTTCCCTCTTCCTCTCCCCCATCCCCTTCTCCCTCCATCCCTCCCTCTCCCCCATTCCCTCTCCCCCATCCTTCCCTCCTCCCTCTCCCCCATCCCCTTCTCCCTCCATCCCTCCCTCTCCCATTCCCTCTCCCCCCATCCTTCCCTCTCCCTCTCCCCATCCCCATCCCCTTCTCCCTCTATCCTTCCCTCCTCCCTCTCCCTCTCCCCCATCCCCTTCTCCCTCCACCCCTCCCTCTCCCAATTCCTTCTCCCTCCATCCTTCCTCTACCTCTCCCCATTCCTTCTCCCTCCATCCTTCCCTCTCCCTCCTCCCTCTTCCTCTCCCCCATCCCCTTCTCCCTCCATCCCTCCCTCTCCCCATTCCCTTCTCCCTCCATCCATCCCTCTCCCCATTCCCTCTCCCCCCATCCTTCCCTCTCCCTCCATCCCTCCCTCCTCCCACTCCCTCTCCCCCATCCCCTTCTCCCCCCATCCCTCCCTCTCCCTCCATCCCTCCCTCTCCCTCCTCCCTCTCCCTCTCCCCCATCCCCTTCTCCCCCCATCCCTCCCTCTCCCTCCATCCCTCCCTCTCCCTCCTCCCTCTCCCCCATCCCCTTCTCCCTCCATCCTTCCCTCTCCCTCCATCCCTCCCTCTCCCTCCTCCCTCTCCCCCATCCCCTTCTCCCTCCCTCTTTGGGGAGGTTTTCATTGGCCTGTCTTAAGGGTTTCCCACCTGTGTTCTCTTTCTTCCATGAATTGTAATGAATTATGCGCATATAAACTAATATAATAGTATGTGCTATCTGGTATCCTTGGGACGTCCCAACTCTGACATCAACCATTTCAAGTTGACATTTAAAGGGTTAAGGTTGGGGGTAGATAAGGGTTATGGTTGGGGTTAGAGTTGGGTTAAGGTTATGGTTAGGTAAGGGTTAAGGTTGAGGTTAGGTAAGGGTTAAGGTTATGGTTAGGTAAGGGTTAAGGTTGAGGTTAGGTAAGGGTTAATGTTAGGGTTAGGTAAGGGTTAAGGTTGAGGTTAGGTAAGGGTTAAGGTTATGGTTAGGTAAGGGTTAAGGTTGAGGTTAGGTAAGGGTTAATGTTAGGGTTAGGTAAGGGTTAAGGTTAGGGTTAGGGTTAGAGTAGGGGTTAAGGTTATGGTTAGGTAAGGGTTAAGGTTAGGGTTAGGGTTAGAGTAGGGGTTAAGGTTATGGTTAGGTAAGGGTTAAGGTTAGGTAAGGGTTAAGGTTCGGGTTAGGTAAGGATTAAGGTTATGGTTAGGTAAGGGTTAGGGTTAGAGTTAGAGTAGGGGTTAAGGTTAGGGTTAGGTAAGGGTTAAGGTTAAGGTTAGGGTTAGAGTTAGGTAATCAGAGGGTTAAGGTTAGGGTTAGGGTTAGGTAATCAGAAGGGCTAATATCAAAACTATCCCAAGGATACCGGATAGCACTAATCCTAAACTAAACACTCCCTCTCTTTCTCTTAGCTGGGAGGCTCCTTCCTCCTGGGTGTAGGGGTGTGGGTGCTGGTGGATCCTACAGGCTTCAGGGAGATCATTACAGCCAACCCTCTGCTCTTCACTGGGGTCTACATCATCCTGGCCATGGGGGGAATGCTCTTCCTCCTGGGATTCCTGGGCTGCTGCGGAGCCATCCGGGAGAACAAGTGTCTGCTCCTCTTTGTAAGGCAACTGTGACGGGTGTTTGCGTGTGTCGGTGGGGATATATATGTGCGTGTGTGTGTTTGTGTGTGTGTGTGTGTTGATGTTTGTCTGTTCGTTCTATACAGTATATATAGTGTATCTTTGGTCATGCATTTTATTTTTTGACGTGTCATGGTGGCCTGAGACAGAAAGAAGCCATTGTAGAACAGAGAGAACATCCTGTCATCCCGAGGCCTCCCATGTAGCAGGGCCTCATGCATAGTTAATGTTGAGTGGGCTCTGTCAGATTGTAATTTTTAGTGACACACACTCACTTTCCCTAACACTCACTCTCTGTTACTCTCTCTCTCTCTCTCTCCCTTTATCTGTCTCCTTCTCTCTTCTTTCACTCGACCCCCCCCTCTCTCTCTCTCTCTCCCCCATTATCTGTCTCCTTCTCTCTCCTTTCACTCTACCCCCCTCTCTCTCTCTCTCTTTCTCTCTCTCTCTCCTTTCACTCTACACCCCCACCCTCTCTCTCTCTCTCTCTCTCTCTCTCTCTCTCTCTCCTTCTCTCTCCTTTCACTCTACCCCCTCTCTCTCTCTCTCCTTCTCTCTCCTTTCACTCTACCCCCCTCTCTCTCTCTCTCCCCCATTATCTGTCTCCTTCTCTCTCCTTTCACTCTACCCCCCTCTCTCTCTCCTTCTCTCTCCTTTCACTCTACCCCCTCTCTCTCTCTCTCCTTCTCTCTCCTTTCACTCTACCCCCCTCTCTCTCTCTCTCCCCCATTATCTGTCTCCTTCTCTCTCCTTTCACTCTACCCCCCTCTCTCTCTCTCTCTCCTTCTCTCTCCTTTCACTCTACCCCCCCCCCTCTCTCTCTCTCTCTCTCTCCTTCTCCTCCTTTCACTCTACCCCCCCTCTCTCTCTCTCTCTCTCTCTCTCTCCTCTCTCCTTTCTCTCTACCCTCCTCTCTCTCTCTCTCATTCTCTCTCCTTTCACTCTACCCCCCCCCTCTCTCTCTCTCTCTCTCTCTCTCTCCTTCTCTCTCCTTTCACTCTACCCCCTCTCTCTCTCTCTCCCATTTGTCCCTGCAGTTCTTCATGCTCATCCTGGTTATATTTCTGGCAGAGTTGGCTGCAGCCATCTTGGCCTTCATATTCCGGGAGCATGTGAGTACCTAGAACCACTGACCAACCACTGTTCCTGTTACCATGACAACCACTGGTCCTGTTACCATGACAACCACTGTTCCTGTTATCATGACAACCACTGTTCCTGTTACCATGACAACCACTGTTCCTGTTATCATGACAACCACTGTTCCTGTTATCATGACAACCACTGTTCCTGTTACCCAATACAACCACTGTTGCTGTTACCCAATACAACCACTGGTCCTGTTAACCAATACAACCACTCTTCCTGTTAACCAATACAACCACTGTTCCTGTCATCATGACAACCACTGTTCCTGTTATCATGAAAACCACTGTTCCTGTTAACCAATACAACCACTGTTCCTGTTACCCAGTACAACCACTGTTCCTGTTATCATGACAACCGCTGTTCCTGTTAACCAATACAACCACTGTTCCTGTTATCATGACAACCACTGTTTCTGTTAACCAATACAAACACTATTCCTGTTAACCAATACAACCAGTACAACCACTGTTCCTGTTATCATGATGATACAGTACTCTAGTCCCTCTGACCATAACAGACCTAACATGAACGTCGTCCATGTTCCTGTTACCATGACAACCACTGTTCCTGTTATCATGACAACCACTGTTCCTGTTATCATGACAACCACTGTTCCTGTTACCCAATACAACCACTGTTGCTGTTACCCAATACAACCACTGGTCCTGTTAACCAATACAACCACTCTTCCTGTTAACCAATACAACCACTGTTCCTGTTAACCAATACAACCACTGTTCCTGTTATCATGACAACCACTGTTCCTGTTATCATGACAACCACTGTTCCTGTTAACCAATACAACCACTGTTCCTGTTATCATGACAACCACTGTTCCTGTTAACCAATGTAACCACTGTTCCTGTTACCCAATACAACCACTGTTCCTGTTACCCAATACAACCACTGTTCCTGTTGTCATGACAACCACTGTTCCTGTTAACCAATACAACCACTGTTCCTGTTAACCAATACAACCACTGTTTCTGTTAACCAATACAACCACTGTTCCTGTTAACCAATACATCCACTGTTCCTGTCATCATGACAACCACTGTTCCTGTTAACCAATGTAACCACTGTTCCTGTTACCCAATACAACCACTGTTCCTGTTATCATGACAACCACTGTTCCTGTTACCCAATACAACCACTGTTCCTGTTACCCAATACAACCACTGTTCCTGTTACCCAATACAACCACTGTTCCTGTTATCATGACAACCACTGTTCCTGTTAACCAATGTAACCACTGTTCCTGTTACCCAATACAACCACTGTTCCTGTTAACCAATACAACCACTGTTCCTGTTAACCAATACAACCACTGTTCCTGTTAACCAATACAACCACTGTTTCTGTTAACCAATACAACCACTGTTCCTGTTAACCAATACAACCACTGTTTCTGTTAACCAATACAACCACTGTTTCTGTTAACCAATACAACCACTGTTTCTGTTAACCAATACAACCACTGTTCCTGTTAACCAATACAACCACTGTTTCTGTTAACCAATACAACCACTGTTTCTGTTAACCAATACATCCACTATTCCTGTTGTCACTACAAACACTGTTCCTGTTAACCAATACAACCAGTACAACCACTGTTCCTGTTAACCAATGCAACCACTGTTTCTGTTAACCAATACAAACACTGTTCCTGTTAACCAATACATCCACTATTCCTGTTGTCACTACAAACACTGTTCCTGTTTTCACTACAAACACTGTTTCTGTTAACCAATACAACCAGTACAACCACTGTTCCTGTTATCATGACAACCACTGTTTCTGTTAACCAATACAACCACTGTTCCTGTTAACCAATACAACCAGTACAACCACTGTTCCTGTTATCATGATGATACAGTACTCTAGTCCCTCTGACCATAACAGACCTAACATGAACGTCGTCCATGTTCCTGTCTAGCTGACCAGAGAGTTCTTCACTAAGGAGCTGAAGAGACACTACCAGGGATACAACAACACTGATGTCTTCACCGGAACCTGGAACGCCGTCATGAACAGCGTAAGGGCCAATACACGGTAAGGTTGAGGTCAATTCCATTCCAACCAATCAGGTCACTTCCAGAATGTGACTGACCTCAAATGGACTTGAACCCAACCCTGATACTTGGTACATGTATACAACACTTACTGCGACGGACACTTTCAACCAAAGCCACTTAACGCGGCTCTGCATTTTTTTCCCTTCCGTATCTGTATGTGATTCCTGTGGGAATTGAACCATCAACCTCTGTGCCCCCCCCCCCCCCAGTTTGACTGCTGTGGAGTGAACAGCCCGGAGGACTTTGAGGAGAGCCTGTTCCGGTTGATCAACCCCAACGAGATGGTCCCTGCAGCCTGCTGCAGGAGGGGCAGCCAACCAGGAGACTCGGCATACGTCAACCAGGACGAGTGTCTAATGGGGAAAATGCTCTTCCGAAACAACAAGGTGGGTAGTGGTCTGTGTGTGTGTGTGTGTGTGTGCGTGCGTGCGTGCGTGCGTATGTGTGCGTGCGTGTGTGTAGTCTTCAGTACAACTTCCACAGACCCACTCCTTGTGAGAAAAAAAGTGGTGTCTGATGGTCCTACAGAGTTCAGCGGTGTCTGATGGTCCTATCGAGTCCAGTGGTGTCTGATGGTCCTACCGAGTTCAGTGGTGTCTGATGGTCCTATCGAGTCTAGTGGTGTCTGATGGTCCTATCGAGTCTAGTGGTGTCTGATGGTCCTATCGAGTCTAGTGGTGTCTGATGGTCCTACCGAGTTCAGTGGTGTCTGATGGTCCTATCGAGTCCAGTGGTGTCTGATGGTCCTACCGAGTTCAGTGGTGTCTGATGGTCCTATCGAGTCTAGTGGTGTCTGATGGTCCTACCGAGTCCAGTGGTGTCTGATGGTCCTTTCGAGTCCAGTGGTGTCTGATGGTCCTACCGAGCCCAGTGGTGTCTGATGGTCCTATTGAGTCCAGTGGTGTCTGATGGTCCTACCGCGTTCAGTGGTGTCTGATGGTCCTACCGAGTTCAGTGGTGTGTGATGGTCCTACCGAGTCCAGTGGTGTCTGATGGTCCTACCTAGTCCAGTGGTGTCTGATGGTGCTATGGAGGCCAGTGGTGTCTGATGGTGCTATGGAGGCCAGTGGTGTCTGATGGTCCTACCGAGTCAAGTGGTGTCTGATGGTCCTACCGAGTCCAGTTGTGTCTGATGGTCCTACCGAGCCCAGTGGTGTCTGATGGTCCTACCGAGTTCAGTGGTGTCTGATGGTCCTACCGAGTTTAGTGGTGTCTGATGGTCCTACAGAGTTCAGTGGTGTCTGATGGTCCTACCGAGCCCAGTGGTGTCTGATGGTCCTACCGAGTTCAGTGGTGTCTGATGGTCCTATCGAGGCTAGTGGTGTCTGATGGTCCTATCGAGTCTAGTGGTGTCTGATGGTGCTAACGAGTTCAGTGGTGTCTGATGGTCCTACCGAGCCCAGTGGTGTCTGATGGTCCTACCGAGTTCAGTGGTGTCTGATGGTCCTATCGAGGCTAGTGGTGTCTGATGGTCCTATCGAGTCTAGTGGTGTCTGATGGTGCTACCGAGTTCAGTGGTGTCTGATGGTCCTACCGAGTCTAGTGGTGTCTGATGGTCCTACCGAGTTCAGTAGTGTCTGATGGTCCTATCGAGTTCAGTGGTGTCTGATGGTCCTACCGAGTTCAGTGGTGTCTGATGGTCCTACCGAGCCCAGTGGTGTCTGATGATCCTACCGAGTTCAGTGGTGTCTGATGGTCCTATCGAGTCTAGTGGTGTCTGGTGGTCCTATCGAGTCTAGTGGTGTCTGATGGTGCTACCGAGTTCAGTGGTGTCTGATGGTCCTACCGAGTCTAGTGGTGTCTGATGGTGCTTCGGAGTTCAGTGGTGTCTGATGGTCCTATTGAGTCTAGTGGTGTCTGATGGTGCTACCGAGTCCAGTGGTGTCTGATGGTGCTACCGAGTTCAGTGGTGTCTGATGGTCCTATCGAGTTCAGTGGTGTCTGATGGTCCTACCGAGTTCAGTGGTGTCTGATGGTTCTATCGAGCCCAGTGGTGTCTGATGGTCCTACCGAGTTCAGTGGTGTCTGATGGTCCTATCGAGTCTAGTGGTGTCTGATGGTCCTATCGAGTCTAGTGGTGTCTGATGGTGCTACGGAGTTCAGTGGTGTCTGATGGTCCTATTGAGTCTAGTGGTGTCTGATGGTGCTACCGAGTCCAGTGGTGTCTGATGGTCCTACCGAGTTCAGTGGTGCCTGATGGTCCTATCGAGTCTAGTGGTGTCTGATGGTCCTATCGAGTCTAGTGGTGTCTGATGGTGCTACTGAGTTCAGTGGTGTCTGATGGTCCTATCGAGTCTAGTGGTGTCTGATGGTGCTACCGAGTTCAGTGGTGTCTGATGATCCTATTGAGTCTAGTGGTGTCTGGTGGTGCTACCGAGTCCAGTGGTGTCTGATGGTGCTACCGAGTTCAGTAGTGTCTTATAGTCCTATCGAGTTCAGTGGTGTCTGATGGTCCTACCGAGTTCAGTGGTGTCTGATGGTCATATCGAGTCTAGTCGTGTCTGATGGTCCTATCGAGTCTAGTGGTGTCTGATGGTGCTACCGAGTTCAGTGGTGTCTGATGGTCCTATCGAGTCTAGTGGTGTCTGATGGTGCTTCAGAGTTCAGTGGTGTCTGATGGTCCTATTGAGTCTAGTGGTGTCTGATGGTGCTACCGAGTTCAGTGGTGTCTGATAGTCCTATCGAGTTCAGTGGTGTCTGATGGTCCTACCGAGTTCAGTGGTGTCTGATGGTCCTACCGAGTTCAGTGGTGTCTGATGGTCCTATCGAGTCTAGTGGTGTCTGATGGTCCTATCGAGTCTAGTGGTGTCTGATGGTCCTATCGAGTCTAGTGGTGTCTGATGGTCCTACCGAGTTCAGTGGTGTCTGATGGTCCTATCGAGTCCAGTGGTGTCTGATGGTCCTACCGAGTTCAGTGGTGTCTGATGGTCCTATCGAGTCTAGTGGTGTCTGATGGTCCTACCGAGTCCAGTGGTGTCTGATGGTCCTTTCGAGTCCAGTGGTGTCTGATGGTCCTACCGAGCCCAGTGGTGTCTGATGGTCCTATTGAGTCCAGTGGTGTCTGATGGTCCTACCGCGTTCAGTGGTGTCTGATGGTCCTACCGAGTTCAGTGGTGTGTGATGGTCCTACCGAGTCCAGTGGTGTCTGATGGTCCTACCTAGTCCAGTGGTGTCTGATGGTGCTATGGAGGCCAGTGGTGTCTGATGGTGCTATGGAGGCCAGTGGTGTCTGATGGTCCTACCGAGTCAAGTGGTGTCTGATGGTCCTACCGAGTCCAGTTGTGTCTGATGGTCCTACCGAGCCCAGTGGTGTCTGATGGTCCTACCGAGTTCAGTGGTGTCTGATGGTCCTACCGAGTTTAGTGGTGTCTGATGGTCCTACAGAGTTCAGTGGTGTCTGATGGTCCTACCGAGCCCAGTGGTGTCTGATGGTCCTACCGAGTTCAGTGGTGTCTGATGGTCCTATCGAGGCTAGTGGTGTCTGATGGTCCTATCGAGTCTAGTGGTGTCTGATGGTGCTAACGAGTTCAGTGGTGTCTGATGGTCCTACCGAGCCCAGTGGTGTCTGATGGTCCTACCGAGTTCAGTGGTGTCTGATGGTCCTATCGAGGCTAGTGGTGTCTGATGGTCCTATCGAGTCTAGTGGTGTCTGATGGTGCTACCGAGTTCAGTGGTGTCTGATGGTCCTACCGAGTCTAGTGGTGTCTGATGGTCCTACCGAGTTCAGTAGTGTCTGATGGTCCTATCGAGTTCAGTGGTGTCTGATGGTCCTACCGAGTTCAGTGGTGTCTGATGGTCCTACCGAGCCCAGTGGTGTCTGATGATCCTACCGAGTTCAGTGGTGTCTGATGGTCCTACCGAGTCTAGTGGTGTCTGATGGTGCTTCGGAGTTCAGTGGTGTCTGATGGTCCTATTGAGTCTAGTGGTGTCTGATGGTGCTACCGAGTCCAGTGGTGTCTGATGGTGCTACCGAGTTCAGTGGTGTCTGATGGTCCTATCGAGTTCAGTGGTGTCTGATGGTCCTACCGAGTTCAGTGGTGTCTGATGGTTCTATCGAGCCCAGTGGTGTCTGATGGTCCTACCGAGTTCAGTGGTGTCTGATGGTCCTATCGAGTCTAGTGGTGTCTGATGGTCCTATCGAGTCTAGTGGTGTCTGATGGTGCTACGGAGTTCAGTGGTGTCTGATGGTCCTATTGAGTCTAGTGGTGTCTGATGGTGCTACCGAGTCCAGTGGTGTCTGATGGTCCTACCGAGTTCAGTGGTGCCTGATGGTCCTATCGAGTCTAGTGGTGTCTGATGGTCCTATCGAGTCTAGTGGTGTCTGATGGTGCTACTGAGTTCAGTGGTGTCTGATGGTCCTATCGAGTCTAGTGGTGTCTGATGGTGCTACCGAGTTCAGTGGTGTCTGATGATCCTATTGAGTCTAGTGGTGTCTGGTGGTGCTACCGAGTCCAGTGGTGTCTGATGGTGCTACCGAGTTCAGTAGTGTCTTATAGTCCTATCGAGTTCAGTGGTGTCTGATGGTCCTACCGAGTTCAGTGGTGTCTGATGGTCCTATCGAGTCTAGTCGTGTCTGATGGTCCTATCGAGTCTAGTCGTGTCTGATGGTCCTATCGAGTCTAGTGGTGTCTGATGGTCCTATCGAGTCTAGTGGTGTCTGATGGTGCTTCAGAGTTCAGTGGTGTCTGATGGTCCTATTGAGTCTAGTGGTGTCTGATGGTGCTACCGAGTTCAGTGGTGTCTGATAGTCCTATCGAGTTCAGTGGTGTCTGATGGTCCTACCGAGTTCAGTGGTGTCTGATGGTCCTATCGAGTCTAGTCGTGTCTGATGGTCCTATCGAGTCTAGTGGTGTCTGATGGTGCTACCGAGTTCAGTGGTGTCTGATGGTCCTATCGAGTCTAGTGGTGTCTGATGGTGCTTCAGAGTTCAGTGGTGTCTGATGGTCCTATTGAGTCTAGTGGTGTCTGATGGTGCTACCGAGTTCAGTGGTGTCTGATAGTCCTATCGAGTTCAGTGGTGTCTGATGGTCCTACCGAGTTCAATGGTGTCTGATGGTCCTACCGAGCCCAGTGGTGTCTGATGGTCCTATTGAGTCTAGTGTTGTCTGATGGTGCTACGGAGTTCAGTGGTGTCTGATGTTCCTACCGAGTCTAGTGGTGTCTGATGGTGCTACGGAGTTCAGTGGTGTCTGATGGTCCTATTGAGTCTAGTGGTGTCTGATGGTGCTACCGAGTCCAGTGGTGTCTGATGGTGCTACCGAGTCTAGTGGTGTCTGATGGTCCTATCGAGTTCAGTGGTGTCTGATGGTGCTATCGAGTCCAGTGGTGTCTGATGGTCCTACCGAGTTCAGTGGTGTCTGATGGTGCTATCGAGTCCAGTGGTGTCTGAAGGTGCTACCGAGTCCAGTGGTATCTGATGGTGCTACCGAGTCCAGTGGTGTCTGATGGTCCTATCGAGTCCAGTGGTGTCTGATGGTCCTATCGAGTTCAGTGGTGTCTGATGGTCCTACCAAGCCAAGTGGTGTCTGATGGTCCTATCGAGTCCAGTGGTGTCTGATGGTCCTACAGAGTTCAGTGGTGTCTGATGGTCCTACCGAGCCCAGTGGTGTCTGATGGTCCTACCGAGTTCAGTGGTGTCTGATGGTCCTATCGAGGCTAGTGGTGTCTGATGGTCCTATCGAGTCTAGTGGTGTCTGATGGTGCTACCGAGTTCAGTGGTGTCTGATGGTCCTACCGGGTCTAGTGGTGTCTGATGGTCCTACCGAGTTCAGTAGTGTCTGATGGTCCTATCGAGTTCAGTGGTGTCTGATGGTCCTACCGAGTTCAGTGGTGTCTGATGGTCCTACCGAGCCCAGTGGTGTCTGATGATCCTACCGAGTTCAGTGGTGTCTGATGGTCCTATCGAGTCTAGTGGTGTCTGGTGGTCCTATCGAGTCTAGTGGTGTCTGATGGTGCTACCGAGTTCAGTGGTGTCTGATGGTCCTACCGAGTCTAGTGGTGTCTGATGGTGCTTCGGAGTTCAGTGGTGTCTGATGGTCCTATTGAGTCTAGTGGTGTCTGATGGTGCTACCGAGTCCAGTGGTGTCTGATGGTGCTACCGAGTTCAGTGGTGTCTGATGGTCCTATCGAGTTCAGTGGTGTCTGATGGTCCTACCGAGTTCAGTGGTGTCTGATAGTTCTACCGAGCCCAGTGGTGTCTGATGGTCCTACCGAGTTCAGTGGTGTCTGATGGTCCTATCGAGTCTAGTGGTGTCTGATGGTCCTATCGAGTCTAGTGGTGTCTGGTGGTCCTATCGAGTCTAGTGGTGTCTGATGGTGCTACCGAGTTCAGTGGTGTCTGATGGTCCTACCGAGTCTAGTGGTGTCTGATGGTGCTTCGGAGTTCAGTGGTGTCTGATGGTCCTATTGAGTCTAGTGGTGTCTGATGGTGCTACCGAGTCCAGTGGTGTCTGATGGTGCTACCGAGTTCAGTGGTGTCTGATGGTCCTATCGAGTTCAGTGGTGTCTGATGGTCCTACCGAGTTCAGTGGTGTCTGATGGTTCTATACAGCCCAGTGGTGTCTGATGGTCCTACCGAGTTCAGTGGTGTCTGATGGTCCTATCGAGTCTAGTGGTGTCTGATGGTCCTATCGAGTCTAGTGGTGTCTGATGGTGCTACGGAGTTCAGTGGTGTCTGATGGTCCTATTGAGTCTAGTGGTGTCTGATGGTGCTACCGAGTCCAGTGGTGTCTGATGGTCCTACCGAGTTCAGTGGTGCCTGATGGTCCTATCGAGTCTAGTGGTGTCTGATGGTCCTATCGAGTCTAGTGGTGTCTGATGGTGCTACCGAGTTCAGTGGTGTCTGATGGTCCTATCGAGTCTAGTGGTGTCTGATGGTGCTACCGAGTTCAGTGGTGTCTGATGATCCTATTGAGTCTAGTGGTGTCTGGTGGTGCTACCGAGTCCAGTGGTGTCTGATGGTGCTACCGAGTTCAGTAGTGTCTTATAGTCCTATCGAGTTCAGTGGTGTCTGATGGTCCTACCGAGTTCAGTGGTGTCTGATGGTCCTATCGAGTCTAGTCGTGTCTGATGGTCCTATCGAGTCTAGTGGTGTCTGATGGTGCTACCGAGTTCAGTGGTGTCTGATGGTCCTATCGAGTCTAGTGGTGTCTGATGGTGCTTCAGAGTTCAGTGGTGTCTGATGGTCCTATTGAGTCTAGTGGTGTCTGATGGTGCTACCGAGTTCAGTGGTGTCTGATAGTCCTATCGAGTTCAGTGGTGTCTGATGGTCCTACTGAGTTCAGTGGTGTCTGATGGTCCTATCGAGTCTAGTCGTGTCTGATGGTCCTATCGAGTCTAGTGGTGTCTGATGGTGCTACCGAGTTCAGTGGTGTCTGATGGTCCTATCGAGTCTAGTGGTGTCTGATGGTGCTTCAGAGTTCAGTGGTGTCTGATGGTCCTATTGAGTCTAGTGGTGTCTGATGGTGCTACCGAGTTCAGTGGTGTCTGATAGTCCTATCGAGTTCAGTGGTGTCTGATGGTCCTACCGAGTTCAATGGTGTCTGATGGTCCTACCGAGCCCAGTGGTGTCTGATGGTCCTATTGAGTCTAGTGGTGTCTGATGGTGCTACGGAGTTCAGTGGTGTCTGATGTTCCTACCGAGTCTAGTGGTGTCTGATGGTCCTATCGAGTCTAGTCGTGTCTGATGGTCCTATCGAGTCTAGTGGTGTCTGATGGTGCTACCGAGTTCAGTGGTGTCTGATGGTCCTATCGAGTCTAGTGGTGTCTGATGGTGCTTCAGAGTTCAGTGGTGTCTGATGGTCCTATTGAGTCTAGTGGTGTCTGATGGTGCTACCGAGTTCAGTGGTGTCTGATAGTCCTATCGAGTTCAGTGGTGTCTGATGGTCCTACCGAGTTCAATGGTGTCTGATGGTCCTACCGAGCCCAGTGGTGTCTGATGGTCCTATTGAGTCTAGTGGTGTCTGATGGTGCTACGGAGTTCAGTGGTGTCTGATGTTCCTACCGAGTCTAGTGGTGTCTGATGGTGCTACGGAGTTCAGTGGTGTCTGATGGTCCTATTGAGTCTAGTGGTGTCTGATGGTGCTACCGAGTCCAGTGGTGTCTGATGGTGCTACCGAGTTCAGTGGTGTCTGATGGTCCTATCGAGTTCAGTGGTGTCTGATGGTGCTATCGAGTCCAGTGGTGTCTGATGGTCCTACCGAGTTCAGTGGTGTCTGATGGTCCTATCGAGTCCAGTGGTGTCTGATGGTTCTATCGAGCCCAGTGGTGTCTGATGGTCCTACCGAGTTCAGTGGTGTCTGATAGTCCTATCGAGTCCAGTGGTGTCTGATGGTCCTACCGAGTTCAGTGGTGTCTGATGGTGCTATCGAGTCCAGTGGTGTCTGAAGGTGCTACCGAGTCCAGTGGTATCTGATGGTGCTACCGAGTCCAGTGGTGTCTGATGGTCCTATCGAGTCCAGTGGTGTCTGATGGTCCTATCGAGTTCAGTGGTGTCTGATGGTCCTACAGAGTTCAGTGGTGTCTGATGGTCCTATCGAGCCCAGTGGTGTCTGATGGTCCTACCGAGTTCAGTGGTGTCTGATGGTCCTATCGAGGCTAGTGGTGTCTGATGGTCCTATCGAGTCTAGTGGTGTCTGATGGTGCTACCGAGTTCAGTGGTGTCTGATGGTCCTACCGGGTCTAGTGGTGTCTGATGGTCCTACCGAGTTCAGTAGTGTCTGATGGTCCTATCGAGTTCAGTGGTGTCTGATGGTCCTACCGAGTTCAGTGGTGTCTGATGGTCCTACCGAGCCCAGTGGTGTCTGATGATCCTACCGAGTTCAGTGGTGTCTGATGGTCCTATCGAGTCTAGTGGTGTCTGGTGGTCCTATCGAGTCTAGTGGTGTCTGATGGTGCTACCGAGTTCAGTGGTGTCTGATGGTCCTACCGAGTCTAGTGGTGTCTGATGGTGCTTCGGAGTTCAGTGGTGTCTGATGGTCCTATTGAGTCTAGTGGTGTCTGATGGTGCTACCGAGTCCAGTGGTGTCTGATGGTGCTACCGAGTTCAGTGGTGTCTGATGGTCCTATCGAGTTCAGTGGTGTCTGATGGTCCTACCGAGTTCAGTGGTGTCTGATAGTTCTACCGAGCCCAGTGGTGTCTGATGGTCCTACCGAGTTCAGTGGTGTCTGATGGTCCTATCGAGTCTAGTGGTGTCTGATGGTCCTATCGAGTCTAGTGGTGTCTGATGGTGCTACAGAGTTCAGTGGTGTCTGATGGTCCTATTGAGTCTAATGGTGTCTGATGGTGCTACCGAGTCCAGTGGTGTCTGATGGTCCTACCGAGTTCAGTGGTGCCTGATGGTCCTATCGAGTCTAGTGGTGTCTGATGGTGCTACTGAGTTCAGTGGTGTCTGATGGTCCTATCGAGTCTAGTGGTGTCTGATGGTGCTACTGAGTTCAGTGGTGTCTGATGGTCCTATCGAGTCTAGTGGTGTCTGATGGTGCTACCGAGTTCAGTGGTGTCTGATGGTCCTATTGAGTCTAGTGGTGTCTGATGGTGCTACCGAGTCCAGTGGTGTCTGATGGTGCTACCGAGTTCAGTGGTGTCTGATAGTCCTATCGAGTTCAGTGGTGTCTGATGGTCCTACCGAGTTCAGTGGTGTCTGATGGTCCTATCGAGTCTAGTCGTGTCTGATGGTCCTATCGAGTCTAGTGGTGTCTGATGGTGCTACCGAGTTCAGTGGTGTCTGATGGTCCTATCGAGTCTAGTGGTGTCTGATGGTGCTTCAGAGTTCAGTGGTGTCTGATGGTCCTATTGAGTCTAGTGGTGTCTGATGGTCCTACCGAGTTCAGTGGTGTCTGATAGTCCTATCGAGTTCAGTGGTGTCTGATGGTCCTACCGAGTTCAATGGTGTCTGATGGTCCTACCGAGCCCAGTGGTGTCTGATGGTCCTACCGAGTTCAGTGGTGTCTGATGGTCCTATCGAGTCTAGTGGTGTCTGTTGGTCCTATCGAGTCTAGTGGTGTCTGATGGTGCTACGGAGTTCAGTGGTGTCTGATGTTCCTACCGAGTCTAGTGGTGTCTGATGGTGCTACGGAGTTCAGTGGTGTCTGATGGTCCTATTGAGTCTAGTGGTGTCTGATGGTGCTACCGAGTCCAGTGGTGTCTGATGGTGCTACCGAGTTCAGTGGTGTCTGATGGTCCTATCGAGTTCAGTGGTGTCTGATGGTGCTATCGAGTCCAGTGGTGTCTGATGGTCCTACCGAGTTCAGTGGTGTCTGATGGTCCTATCGAGTCCAGTGGTGTCTGATGGTCCTACCGAGTTCAGTGGTGTCTGATGGTCCTATCGAGTCCAGTGGTGTCTGATGGTCCTACCTAGTTCAGTGGTGTCTGATGGTGCTATCGAGTCCAGTGGTGTCTGAAGGTGCTACCGAGTCCAGTGGTATCTGATGGTGCTACCGAGTCCAGTGGTGTCTGATGGTCCTATCGAGTCCAGTGGTGTCTGATGGTCCTATCGAGTTCAGTGGTGTCTGATGGTCCTACCGAGTTCAGTGGTGTCTGATGGTGCTATCTCTCCCTGTGTGTCGGCAGGGTTGTTACTCTGCTGTGGTTGACTACTTTGAGCTCTATATATACGTGGCCGGAGCTCTGGCCATCGTGGTGCTCACCATTGAGGTAAGATTTGTTTCTGTTAATAAACATTTTGTGAGTAGCCCCCAAAATCAACCAGCTTTTTTGTTGTCCCTTATCGGTTTATGTGATTAAGTAATGTTTGAGGTTTTGTAGTTTACCCCCCCCCCCACCCACCCACCCACCCACCCACACACACACACACACACACACACACACACACACACACACATAGCACATAATACACAGGAACAAACACTGACATACTGGGGAATGTCACTTCCTAAACTTTTCACAGTACTTTAGCCTCCCCTGGTGGAGAGTATTGGTGTTGCAGGACTGTTACACAACATACAGTATGTTACATAGGATTTACATGCCAAGGAGGCTCCGCTGGGGTTTAATAACTATAGATATGCCAATCTATTCCATGGATTAGGTCAAGACAGAACTAAATCATCTAATCACTTGTCGTGTTCTGTGGCCTGACTGCTGTTCTGTCTCTCCTGTCTCTTGTCTACAGCTGTTCGCCATGGTGTTTGCCATGTGTCTGTTCAGAGGGATCCAGTAGGATGCCTGACTGCTGTAGCCGCACGGATGGGAGCTAGAAAAGGGAAATCAGGAGGGGGGAAAAAAGAAAAATTAACACTTACAAATGTGTTGTTCTTTTTGTATCTGCAAAACAATTTGGTTAGAAAACAAACAAACAAACAACAACCACAACCACAACAACTACAACAACAACAACAACCACAACAACTACAACAACAGCAACAACTGCAACAACAATAAAACAACAACAACCACAACAACAACCACAACAACTATAACAACAACTAAACAACAACAACAACAAAAACAACTCGTACTTCTCAGCTGGACTTTTGAGGTACAGGGTGAGGTTAAAAGAACAGGATAGAGAGAGCAAAAAGACAAGAACAACAAGAAAACAACAACAAAATGTAAAGTGATTTGTGTGTAAAAAGTGAAACAGGTGGACCAGGTCTAAAGGAAGGCTTGGTGAAAGAGAGGACCCGGTTGAAACCTGCCTTGCAGCGAAAGTAGCCTGAGTCCCGGATCTGTTTGTGCTGTCTCGCTAGCTAACTGGGACTCAGGCTAAAGCAGAAGGAATTACACTGACTTTTGGATGAAGAATATTTATACCTACTGAGTAAAAAGTTGGCTTGACTGTAATATAGAAATATGTGTTGTACACTTTGGCTGTTTCTGTTCCACTCCCTCCTCTCCACCCCTCCGCTCTTCCATCTATTTCTACCACACTCCCTCCTCTCTACCCCTCCGCTCTTCCATCTATTTCTACCACACTCCCTCCTCTCTACCCCTCCGCTCTTCCATCTATTTCTACCACACTCCCTCCTCTCTACCCGTCCGCTCTTCCATCTATTTCTACCACACTCCCTCCTCTCTACCCCTCCGCTCTTCCATCTATTTCTACCACACTCCCTCCTCTCTACCCCTCCGCTCTTCCATCTATTTCTACCACACTCCCTCCCTTCATCCCTCCTTCCCCCCTCAGCATCCTATTGTTAGAGTCACACCTCTTTAATGTTGTACAAAGGCCTGTCTATAGTGTGTGTGTGTGTGTGTGTGCGTGCGTGCGTGCGTGCGTGCGTGCGTGCGCGCGTGTGTGTGTCCTGCATGTAGCCCCTTTTTGAAAGCCAACTTCTGATATTTTGTTTTATTTTGTATTGTGACGTTCATTGCCATAGTGGTTTAGGTGAAAAAAATGTGTGTGTGCATTTGTATTGAAAAAAATAAATGATGACATTAAAAATGGCATTATAAAAAAGATTGTCCATGTAGTGAATTCCTTTTCTGATGCGTTTAACAAGTATTTATGTGGTAATGCAGGATAGTAGGTCTGGTCCCCAGTGTTTATGATAGTAGGTCTGGTCCCCAGTGTTTATGATAGTAGGCCTGGTCCCCAGTGTTTATGATAGTAGGCCTGGTCCCCAGTGTTTATGATAGTAGGTCTGGTCCCCAGTGTTTATGATAGTAGGTCTGGTCCCCAGTGTTTATGATAGTAGGTCTGGTCCCCAGTGTTTATGATAGTAGGTCTGGTCCCCAGTGTTTATGATAGTAGGCCTGGTCCCCAGTGTGCCTTACGTCCCCAGGCTCATCGTGTTTATGATAGTGGGTCTGGTCCCCAGTGTTTATGATAGTAGGTCTGGTCCCCAGTGTTTATGATAGTAGGTCTGGTCCCCAGTGTGCCTTACGTCCCCAGGCTCATCGTGTTTATGATAGTAGGTCTGGTCCCCAGTGTTTATGATAGTAGGTCTGGTCCCCAGTGTTTATGATAGTAGGTCTGGTCCCCAGTGTTTATGATAGTAGGTCTGGTCCCCAGTGTTTATGATAGTAGGCCTGGTCCCCAGTGTTTATGATAGTAGGCCTGGTCCCCAGTGTTTATGATAGTAGATCTGGTCCCCAGTGTTTATGATAGTAGGCCTGGTCCCCAGTGTTTATGATAGTAGGCCTGGTCCCCAGTGTTTATGATAGTAGGTCTGGTCCCCAGTGTTTATGATAGTAGGTCTGGTCCCCAGTGTTTATGATAGTAGGTCTGGTCCCCAGTGTTTATGATAGTAGGCCTGGTCCCCAGTGTTTATGATAGTAGGTCTGGTCCCCAGTGTTTATGATAGTAGGTCTGGTCCCCAGTGTGCCTTACGTCCCCAGGCTCATCGTGTTTATGATAGTAGGTCTGGTCCCCAGTGTTTATGATAGTAGGCCTGGTCCCCAGTGTTTATGATAGTAGGTCTGGTCCCCAGTGTTTATGATAGTAGGTCTGGTCCCCAGTGTTTATGATAGTAGGTCTGGTCCCCAGTGTTTATGATAGTAGGTCTGGTCCCCAGTGTTTATGATAGTAGGTCTGGTCCCCAGTGTGCCTTACGTCCCCAGGCTCATCGTGTTTATGATAGTGGGCCTGGTCCCCAGTGTTTATGATAGTAGGCCTGGTCCCCAGTGTTTATGATAGTAGGCCTGGTCCCCAGTGTGCCTTACGTCCCCAGGCTCATTGCTCCACTTGTTTATGGGTGGAAGTGTCTGATGACCGTAATTATTATGATTTTTAACAAATCAAATCGCCTCTTGTATCGTGTCAGTCACCATCCTTTTTTTGGGAAGCAAGTAGGAAGTGGACAGGTCGCAAGATGAACTAAACTTGGAAAGTTGTAGAAAATGTTTCTGTATTTTATCCTGAAAGAGCCGTTTACACCTGCCTGTGGAGCGCGAGCTGCGGATGTTCCCGCCAAACGGAACAACGGCAGACAGCCTTGGCGTTTGTTTTGTTCCATCCGAGAGCGGTGGTTCTGACAAGGCAGGCTGGTAGAATACGATAACGAGACCATTTCTTATGCATAGGCCTGGAATAACAGGCCGATCGACTACTTTGATGACTGGTGAATTTGTAGTCATGATGCAAGATCAAGACAACCAGGAACTCATGACGTCATCTGATCTTCAGGTCGGAAAGTCAGAGCTTTAGAAAGAGGTCAGAGTTGGAATTCCGAGTTGGTTGACCGTTCAAAACGATTTTTCCCATTCTGAGCTCGTTTTCTCAGTTGTCTGATTTGATGTACTAGGATCCCCATTAGCCCACGTCAATGGAGACTGCTAGTCTTATTAAGGACCAACACATAACGAAAAATACATTACAGACTTTACAATTTACATCCAGTACATTTAAACACATGAACATGTAGTGTGTGTGTGTATCAGTTCCACATACATGTCAGTACATACACACAACAAGTAGGTCACATGGAGGAGAGGCGTTTGCTGTTCACTTGCACTCTATGAGACAGAAGGGAGTTCAATGCACTCTAATGGCTCTGTATAATACTGTAAGTTTCCTTGCATTTGTTCTGGACCTGAGGACTGTGAAAAGACCCCTGGTGGCATGTCTGGTGGGGTACGTGTGTGTGTCAGAGCTGGTGTGTAAGTTGACTGTGCAAACAATTTGGGATTTCCAGCACATTGTTTCTTATAAAAAGAAGAAGTGATGCAGTCAGTCTCTCCTCAACTCTCAGCCAAGAGGGACTGGGCATGCATAGTATTTATATCAGCCCTCTGATTACTATGAAGAGCAAGACGTTCCGCACTGTTCTGGGGCCGACTGCAGCTAAACGAGGTCTTTCTTTGCAGCACTGGACCACACGACTGGACAATAGTCAAGATAAGATAAAACTAGAGCCTGCAGGACTTTGTGGAGTTTGGCGTCAAAAAAAACACAGCATCTTCTTTAATACTGAAGTCGGAAGTCAGAGATTTCCGAGTACACAGTTGTTTTGAGCGCCGGTGTCGATGCTCAGCGACTATTTTAAATAGATTCCTGGGGACTTAGTCCCCAATAGGGCTCCCGAGTTGGCACGGCGGTCTAAGGCACTGCATCTCAGTGCTAGAGGCGTCACTACAGACCCTGGTTAGATTCCAGGCTGTATCACAACCAGCTGTGATTGGGAGTCCCAAGCGGCGCACAATTGTCCCAGCGTCGTCCGTGTTTGCCCGGGGGGTAGGCCGTAATTGTAAATAAGAATTTGTTCTTAACTGAACTTGCCTGGTTAAATAAAAGTTAAATAAATCAAATTAAAAATAAGTGTTGAGCTGTGCTGCGTTAAGATGCCATAAGAGGGCAGCATCACACCTCAGGTATCCTGTAGCCGGGTCCCACATGTGGATGTTGTTGCTTGTTTTATACCTGGGTGAAGGTGAACCATCGATGGGGAAATGGTTTAATCCGGTGGTAGTTACCTGCCAGCGGGGCGGGGTGGGGAGGGGGCGGGGAGGAGTCTCACCTGTAGTCATGGTTACTATGAGCATCCATTTTAAAAACTGTGACTATGAATCTTATTCTCTTTTCACAAGATGGTTTGTGGGTAAATCTATGCTGGATAGAAGAAGATGGATAATCTATTGTCCGTGTTCTGCCAGAGAATAAACATACAGTAGTAGTAGGTCTGATGCTTGTAACACATGACTTGGTGAGGTGCTCGTGATTTGATATGAAATCTAAATTAAATTAAATTAAAGATACAACTCTTAAACTTTTGTATAATTTCAGCCAGTAGTTTTTGATGTGGAGTCGAGTCACGAGTCAAAGCACGTCTCTGTTTTTTGTGTTTGAATTCATCCAATTCGTGTGATATGTTACGAATCCAATTCGTGTTGATATGTTACGAATCCAATTCGTGTTGATATGTTACGAATCCAATTCGTGTTGATATGTTACGAATCCAATTCGTGTTGATATGTTACGAATCCAATTCGTGTTGATATGTTACGAATCCAATTCGTGTTGATATGTTACAAATCCAATTCGTGTTGATATGTTACGAATCCAATTCGTGTTGATATGTTACGAATCCAATTCGTGTGATATGTTACGAATCCAATTCGTGTTGATATGTTACGAATCCAATTCGTGTTGATATGTTACGAATCCAATTCGTGTGATATGTTACGAATCCAATTCGTGTGATATGTTACGAATCCAATTCGTGTGATATGTTACGAATCCAATTCGTGTTGATATGTTACGAATCCAATTCGTGTTGATATGTTACGAATCCAATTCGGGTGATATGTTACGAATCCAATTCGTGTGATATGTTACGAATCCAATTCGTGTTGATATGTTACGAATCCAATTCGGGTGATATGTTACGAATCCAATTCGTGTGATATGTTACGAATCCAATTCGTGTTGATATGTTACGAATCCAATTCGTGTTGATATGTTACGAATCCAATTCGTGTTGATATGTTACGAATCCAATTCGGGTGATATGTTACACATTTGTTGCACTAAATATCCCAGAGTGCATCTTTAAGAGTTGTATCCTATGTCTGGCTGCCTGATCATTGTTAAGTCTCTGTTTATCTCATTGTTAAGTCTCTGTAGGCCGACTATCTAGCTGAGATTCCAGTCTGTATTGTTCCCATGACTTCTATACTAACTCTCATGTTCTCTGTTTATCTGTACTGTAGGCCGGCTATCTAGCTGAGACTAATGTCTGTACTGTTCCCATGACTTCTATACTAACTCTCATGTTCTCTGTTTATCTGTACTGTAGGCCGGCTATCTAGCTGAGACTAATGTCTGTACTGTTCCCATGACTTCTATACTAACTCTCATGTTCTCTGTTTATCTGTACTGTAGGCCGGCTATCTAGCTGAGACTAATGTCTGTACTGTTCCCATGACTTCTATACTAACTCTCATGTTCTCTGTTTATCTGTACTGTAGGCCGGCTATCTAGCTGAGACTAATGTCTGTACTGTTCCCATGACTTCTATACTAACTCTCATGTTCTCACCACCTGTTCTCCATAGAATGAGAAATCCTTGTAACCACAGATGTAGTCTGAAGGGAACGTTTAACATGGCACACACATACACACACACACACACACACACACACACACACACACACACACACACACACACACACACACACACACACACACACACACACACACACACACACACATGTCTGTTTTACTATCCTTGTGGGGACCAAACAATTGATTCACATTCAAAATCCTATTTTCCCTAACCCCTAACTCTAATTCTAACCCTAACCTTAAACCCAGCCCCTAACTCTAATTCTAACCCTAAACCTAACCCCTAACTCTAATTCTAACCCTAAACCTAACCCCTAACTCTAATTCTAACCCTAACCTTAAACCCAGCCCCTAACTCTAATTCTAACCCTAAACCTAACCCCTAACTCTAATTCTAACCCTAAACCTAACCCCTAACTCTAATTATAACCCTAAACCTAACCCCTAACTCTAATTATAACCCTAAACCTAACCCCTAACTCTAATTCTAACCCTAAACCTAACCCCTAACTCTAATTCTAGCCCTAAACCTAACCCCTAACTCTAATTCTAACCCTAAACCTAACCCCTAACTCTAATTCTAACCCTAAACCTAACCCCTAACTCTAATTCTAACCTTAAACCTAACCCCTAACTCTAATTCTAACCCTAACCTTAAACCTAACCCCTAACTCTAATTCTAACCCTAACCTTAAACCTAACCCCTAACTCTAATTCTAACCCTAACCTTAAACCTAACCCCTAACTCTAATTCTAACCCTAAACCTAACCCCTAACTCTAATTCTAACCCTAAACCTAACCCCTAACTCTAATTCTAATTCTAACCCTGAACCTAACCCCTAACTCTAATTCTAATTCTAACCCTAAACCTAACCCCTAACTCTAATTCTAACCCTAACCTTAAACCTAACCCCTAACTCTAATTCTAACCCTAAACCTAACCCCTAACTCTAATTCTAACCCTAACCTTAAACCTAACCCCTAACTCTAATTCTAACCCTAACCTTAAACCTAACCCCTAACTCTAATTCTAACCCTAACCTTAAACCTAACCCCTAACTCTAATTCTAACCCTAACCTTAAACCTAACCCCTAACTCTAATTCTAACCCTAACCTTAAACCTAACCCCTAACTCTAATTCTAACCCTAAACCTAACCCCTAACTCTAATTCTAACCCTAACCTTAAACCTAACCCCTAACTCTAATTCTAACCCTAACCTTAAACCTAACCCCTAACTCTAATTCTAACCCTAAACCTAACCCCTAACTCTAATTCTAACCCTAACCTTAAACCTAACCCCTAACTCTAATTCTAACCCTAAACCTAACCCCTAACTCTAATTCTAACCCTAACCTTAAACCTAACCCCTAACTCTAATTCTAACCCTAACCTTAAACCTAACCCTTAACTCTAATTCTAACCCTAAACCTAACCCCTAACTCTAATTCTAACCCTAACCTTAAACCTAACCCCTAACTCTAATTCTAACCCTAACCTTTAACCTAACCCCTAACTCTAATTCTAACCCTAACCTTAAACCTAACCCCTAACTCTAATTCTAACCCTAAACCTAACCCCTAACTCTAATTCTAACCCTAAACCTAACCCCTAACTCTAATTCTAACCCTAACCTTAAACCTAACCCCTAACTCTAATTCTAGCCCTAACCTTAAACCTAACCCCTAACTTTAATTCTAACCCTAAACCTAGCCCCTAACTCTAATTCTAACCCTAAACCTAACCCCTGACTCTAATTCTAAACCTAACCCCTAACTCTTATTCTAACCCGAACCCTAAACCTAACCCATAACTCTAATTCTAACCCTAAACCTAACCCCTAACCCTAATTCTAACCCTAACATTAATTCTAACCCTAAACCTAACCCCTAACTCTAATTCTAACCCTAAACCTAACCCCTAATCCTAAACCTAACCCCTAATTCTAATTCTAACCCTAAACCTAATCCCAACCCTAAACCTATCCCCTAACTCTAACCTTAAAACCCTAACCCTAAACCTAACCCCTAACTCTTATTCTAACCCTAACCCTAAACCTAACCCCTAACCCCTAACTCTAATTATAACCCTAAACCTAACCCCTAACTCTAATTCTAACCGTAAACCTAACCCCTAACTCTAATTCTAACCCTAAACCTAACCCCTAACCCCTAACTCTAATCTAACCCCTAACTCTAATCTAACCCCTATGCCCAAATTAGCCTTTTTCGTTGTGTTGACCGGGCGAAATGTCACCACTTGTCCGAATGTTCCTTGTTTTACTAACTAAGGACTTTTGGTCAAACCAAAAACACACCTCAGCCCTTGTATTAATGAGGCAGGCTGTGACCCCGGCCATACTGGCATTATGTGGCTGAGCGATGAGGAAACAGACCACCAGATATACCCTGGCATTATGTGGCTGAGCGATGAGGAGACAGACCACCAGATATACCCTGGCATTATGTGGCTGAGCGATGAGGAGACAGACCACCCGATATACCCTGGCCATTATGTGGCTGAGCGATGAGGAGACAGACCACCAGATATACCCTGGCATTATGTGGCTGAGCGATGAGGAGACAGACCACCAGATATACCCTGGTATTATGTGGCTGAGAGATGAGGAGACAGACCACCAGATATACCCTGGCCATTATGTGGCTGAGCGATGAGGAGACAGACCACCAGATATATCCTGGCATTGTGTGGCTGAGTGATGAGGAGACAGACCACCAGATATACCCTGGTATTATGTGGCTGAGTGATCAGGAGACAGACCACCAGATATACCCTGGCATTATGTGGCTGAGCGATGAGGAGTCAGACCACCCGATATACCCTGGCCATTATGTGGCTGAGCGATGAGGAGACAGACCACCAGATATACCCTGGCAGTATGTGGCTGAGTGATGAGGAGACAGACCACCAGATATACCCTGGTATTATGTGGCTGAGAGATGAGGAGACAGACCACCAGATATACCCTGGCATTATGTGGCTGAGCGATGAGGAGACTGACCACCAGATATATCCTGGCATTGTGTGGCTGAGTGATGAGGAGACAGACCACCAGATATATCCTGGCATTGTGTGGCTGAGTGATGAGGAGACAGACCACCCGATATACCCTGGCCATTATGTGGCTGAGCGATGAGGAGACAGACTACCAGATATACCCTGGCCATTATGTGGCTGAGCGATGAGGAGACAGACCACCAGATATATCCTGGCATTGTGTGGCTGAGTGATGAGGAGAAAGACCACCAGATATACCCTGGCATTATGTGGCTGAGCGATGAGGAGACAGACCACCAGATATACCCTGGCATTATGTGGCTGAGCGATGAGGAGTCAGACCACCCGATATACCCTGGCCATTATGTGGCTGAGCGATGAGGAGACAGACCACCAGATATACCCTGACATTATGTGGCTGAGTGATGAGGAGACAGACCACCAGATATACTATAGTCCCTGAGCCCAAGAACGCCAAGGGAACTCACATCTGTAGCAGTGAAATGCTTTGAAAGGCTGGTCATGGGTCACAGCAACACCATCCTCCCAGACACCCTGGACCCACTCCTATTCACATTCCGTCCCAACAGATCCACAGACGACGCAATCTCCAGTCCACATTGCCCCACCTGGACAAGAGGAACACCTACAGCGGGGGGTCTCCAAAAGACTGATCCCACCTGTGAGTAGCTCACCAAACAATATCCGAAATATATGCAATTTTGTCATAAACTAATCTCACAAGTATCAGACACCACAAGCTCCCAGCTATAACGTAATCAACGCAACATTTACATTAACCCACCCTCTGATTAGCCATTATTGGTTATCACAGTTAACAATGATAACAGTCTTGTGGGTTGACAGAAATAAGCCCCTAAACATTCTCAATTCAATGTTAACTGCAAACAATGGTTACCGGGCAGAAGTACAGCATATCACGAGGAAGTGTATAATTTGTATTATCTGTTATTTACAAACTTTGCCATACAATGAGCAGCAGCAGTACAGAACCATCACAAGACCGGCACATTAGATGGCACATTAGATGGCACATTCCTCACACATCTAGATGCATAATTAAAAGGCCCAGATTTGTAATTAATGGGGAATTACAGTCCATTCAAAAAATATATTTGTTTGTTTTCTTCCAATAGAACAATAGTCTTCTGGTGTGATTTAACCAGTGATCCTGCTGACCAAGGCCGGGTCTGAGGAGCTATTTGGCGTAGCAGCTGCCTATAAAGCTAGCGGGGTTTTCTTGGGGGCTTGAACGCAGCCCACGGCGCGGTTAGCCATTGTGGCTGGGACCTGGGTTTGTGGCTGTCTAGATCCCTGCTGTTTGCTGTGTTCAATCTAACAGTGTAACCTACGTTGCCAGCTACCATGACAAATTTGAGGGAAATCATTTCTGGAAAATTGAAGATGGACCACAGGAAGATTGAGGTAGAGTGCACCCACAGGACTGGAAAATACACCACTGGCCCGGGTGACAGGCCCGGGTGACAGGCCCAGGTGACAGGCCCGGGTGACAGGCCCGGGTGACTGACCCGGGTGGCAGGCCCGGGTGACTGACCCGGGTGACAGGCCCGGGTGACAGGCCCGGGTGACAGGCCCGGGTGACAGGCCCGGGTGACAGGCCCAGGCCAATAGTGGTCAAGTTCCTGAGGTTCAAGGATAAGGTAGCTTCTGCCAGAAGCCTGGAAGGGAGGAGAAGGCCAAGCCTATGGGTTTGTAGCTTCAACCCCGCAGCACACACACACACACCAATTGATTAATGGACTACTAAATGTGTATTTTTTTTAAATCTTGTTTTGTTTGCTCTTTTTCATATTAAGATCATCTACATGTATTGATCACATTTTTACTAATACTGTAGAACTTTGTTCTAAAGCTGTATCTGAACCCATTGGATGCAGTGATCACAATATAGTGGCTATATCCAGGAAAGCCAAAGTTCTAACAGCTGGCGCTAAAATAGTGTATCAGAGATCATACAAAAGATTTAGCTGTGACTCTTATGTGGACGATGTTAAAAACATTGTTGGTCTGATGTTGTTAATGAAATGTGATTAATGAGGAGCATCCAGACGCTGCACTTGATGAATTTTTGAAACTGCTTCTTCCAATCATTGATAAACAAGGACATGTTAAGAGACTGACTGTTAGAACTGTTACGGCTCCATGGAATTGATGAGGAATTGTATTGGTCACGTAACACATGGTTAGCAGATGTTAATGCGAGTGTAGCACAAAGCTTGTGCTTCTAGTTCCGACAGTGCAGTCATATCTAACGATTCCACAACAGATACCTAATGCACACACATCTAAGTAAAGGACTGGAATAAAAATACATATAAATATATGGATGAGAAATGACAGAGCGGCATAGGCTAAGATGCAATAGATGGTATAAAATACAGTATATACATATGAGATGAGTCATGCAAGATATGTAAACATTATTTAAAGTGACTAGTGTTCCATTTATTAAAGTGGTCAATAATTCTTCAAGTCTGTATGTAGGCAGTAGCCTCTCTGTGCTAACGGTGGCTGTTTAACAGTCTGATGGCCTTGAGATAGAAGCTGTTTTTCAGTCTCTCGGTCCCAGCTTTGATGCACCTGTACTGACCTCGCCTTCTGGATGATAACGGGGTAAACAGGCAGTGGCTCGGGTGGTTGTTGTCCTTGATTATCTTTATGGCCTTCCTGTGACATCGGGTGCTGTAGGTGTCCTGGAGGGCAGGTAGTTTGCCCCCGGTGATGCGTTGTGCAGACCTCACTACCCTCTGGAGAGCCTTGCGGTTGTGGGGGGAGCTGTTGCCGTACCAGGCGGTGATGCAGCCCCCGACAGGATGCTCTCAATGGTGCATCTGTAAAAGTTTGTGGGGGTTTTAGGCCGCAAGCCAAATTTGTTCAGTTTCCTGAGATTGAAGAGGCGCTGTTGCTGTCTTCTTCAGCACGCTGTCTGTGTGGGTGGACCATTTCAGTTTGTCCGTGATGTGTATACCGAGGAACTTAAAACTGTCCACCTTCTCCACTGCTGTCCCGTCGATGTGGATAGGGGGGTGTTCCCTCTGCTGTTTCTTGAAGTCTACAATCATCTCCTTTGTTTTGTTGACATTGAGTGAGAGGTATTTTCCAGGCACCACACTCCGAGAGCCCTGACCTCCTCCCTGTAGGCTGTCTCGTCGTTGTTGGTAGTCAAGTACTGTTGTGTCGTCTGCAAACTTGACGATTGAGTTGGAGGCGTGCATTGCCACGCAGTCACGTGTGAACAGGAATTACAGGAGAGGGCTGAGAACGCACCCTTGTGGGGCACAAGTGTTGAGGATAAGCGGGGTGGAGATGTTGTTACCTACCCTCACCACCTGGGGGCGGCCATCAGGATATTCTCTTGAGAAATGTGTGAATTGGACAGTTTTCCTGTTATGCTAAGCACCCCAATGTAAAGAGTATTTGCGGGTGTCAGGGGAAAATAAATGGAGTAAAAAGTACATTATTTTCTTTAGGAATGTAGTGAAGTAAAAGTTGTAAAAAAATCTAAATAATAAAGTAGCGTACATAGAACTACTTAAGTATTTTTTTTTTTATGAAGTACTTTACACCACTGGTTACTCATTGTGTATTTATTTAAGAGTTTCTCTCTTCCTTGTTGGGAAGGGTCCGTAAAGTCAGTATTTCACTGTTAGTCTACACCTGTTGTTTACCAAACGTGACAAAATAACATTAGATTTTCTCTGATATTGGTATGTTTTAGATGGTTAACGTGCTCAACATCTGCTCTGACGACGAGCTCATGTCTGAAGGAGACGACACCTGCGAGGGTATAAAAAAAGAACTAAGAACTTTTTTTATTTTTTTATTTTTTTATATATTTTGACTTTCAGTATGACGACTTGTCTGTCTGGCAGCAAGTATGTTTCAGTAGTGGGCCAACTCAGTTGGCCCTGTCGGGACTGAAACAATGAAGTCTTCCCAATGTGGAAACTTTGTACTTTATACAGTACCCAACACCAGCCAGTGATTTTATTTGATCATGGGAAAAAGTGGTACCGCAATGCAGGTTTGATTGAATAATGTCATGTAATTAACAGTCTTATAACCAAGTCAGTATTTCTGTGTACGTTTTGATTATAAAAAATGGTTATGAAATATCTAGAGTTTTTTTTGCTTCTCTTGGCTTTGAGAAACAGAACAAGTCTCCTGCATCTTCAAACCTGCCATCTCTTCTCTCCTCGTAAAAACTCCTGTCAGGAAAGGGACGAGTGGGGAACGCACGCACGCACGCACGCACGCACGCACACACGCACACACACACATCAGGAAAGCGGAGAGCTGTCTGAGCAGAGGATGGCGGGAGCGATGGACAGGGGGGGGGGGGGTGCTCAGTTAGTTTTAACCCCCTCTGTTTCAAGAGGAGGGAAACTTTCATTGGTTGCTGATTTATAGGTGGTTAGACTCCCAATGGAAGCTAAAGGTTTTTTCCCTCCTATGTTAACCCCCCCTCAGACATTAGTCTCTTCCTGTGTTGTGTTTATCCAGCGTGGAAGGTGTTAGGTCCGGTCGGAGGGGTGTAATAGTGGGTTAGGCAGTAAGAAGAGGACAGCTCAAACAGAACAGGTCCCTTAGGACAGGTAACACAGAACAGGTCCCTTAGGACAGGTGTAACAGAAGAGGTCCCTTAGGACAGGTACCACAAAAGAGGTCGCTTGGGACAGGTGTAACAGAAGAGGTCCCTTAGGACAGGTGTAACAGAAGAGGTCCCTTAGGACAGATGTAAGAGAAGAGGTCCCTTAGGACAAGTACCACAAAAGAGGTCCCTTAGGACAGGTGTAACAGAAGAGGTCCCTTAGGACAGGTACCACAGAAGAGGTCCCTTAGGACAGGTAACACAGAAGAGGTCCCTTAGGACAGGTACCACAGAAGAGGTCCCTTAGGACATGTGTACCAGAAACAATATCATAGTAAAGAAATTGACCGACTGCTCCAATGAGAAAATGTAACCGGCAGGATATGGACCCAGGTCTCCATTAGAATGCTTCCTATTGGCCCTAGGGCCGACGCTGATTTTGAAGTCACATGCAGGGCTACCCATCATGTCACCATGAGCAATCTACACCCCCCCCCCCCCCCCCCCCCCCCCCTCTGACCTCCTCCTCCACCTTCCAACAATTGTTAACAGACAGATTATTTCACTTATAATTCACTGTATCACAATTCCAGTTTACTGTGCCTTTAAACAGTTTGTAAAATTCCAGAAAATGATGTCATGGCTTTAGAAGCTTCTGATAGGCTAATTGACATAATTTGAGTCAACTGGAGGTGTACCTGTGGATGCGTTTCAAGGCCTACCTTCAAACTCAGTGCCTCTTTGCTTGACATCATGGGAAAATCAAAAGAAATCAGCCAAAAACCTCAGAAAAAAATTTGTAAACCTGCAATCTGGTTCATCCTGAGGAGCAATTTCCAAACACCTGAAGGTACCACGTTCATCTGTACAAACAATTTATTTGTATTTTCATTTGAACAGTTATTTAACTAGGCAAGTCAATTAAGAACAAATTCTTATTTACAATGATGGCCAACCCCGGACGATGCTGGGCCAATTGTGCCCCGCCCTATGGGACTCCAACTTCCAAATGAACAATGACAATGACCCCAAGCATACTTCCAAAGTTGTGGCAAAATTGCTTAAGGACAACAAAGTCAAGGTATTGGAGTGGCCATCACAAAGCCTTGACCTCAATCCTATAGATCATTTGTGGGCAGAACTAAAAATAGTGTGTGCGAGCAAGGGGGCCTACAAACCGGACTCAGTTACACCAGCTCTGTCAGGAGGAATGGACCCAAATTCACCCAACTCATTGTGGGAAGCTTACGGAAGGCTACCTGAAACGTTAAATGTCAGGTATGATTGAAAACGGAGATAATTGTACTTTGCTAAGGTATATGTTGACTTCCGACTTCAACTGTAGGTATTCCTATTGTCCAGAGTGATTGTCTGTGGATCTATACTTTAAGTTCATGGTCAAGAGACTTTTATCTCCCTCACCAACTTCAAACATCTGCTATCTGAGCAGCTAACCGATCGCTGCAGCTGTACATAGTCTATTGGTAAATAGCCCACCCATTTTCACCTACCTCATCCCCATACTGTTTTTATTTATTTATTTTTCTGCTCTTTTGCACACCAATATCTCTACCTGTACATGACCATCTGATCATTTATCACTCCAGTGTTAATCTGCATAATTGTAATTATTTGCCTACCTTCTCATGCCTTTTGCACACAATGTATATATAGACTCCCCTTTTTTCTACTGTGTTATTGACTTGTTAATTGTTTACTCCATGTGTAACTCTGTGTTGTCTGTTCACACTGCTATGCCTTATCTTGGCCAGGTCGCAGTTGTAAATGAGAACTTGTTCTCAACTAGCCTACCTGGTTAAATAAAGGTGTTCTCAACTAGTCTACCTGGTTAAATAAAGGTGTTCTCAACTAGCCTACCTGGTTAAATAAAGGTGTTCTCAACTAGCCTACCTGGTTAAATAAAGGTGTTCTCAACTGGCCTACCTGGTTAAATAAAGGTGTTCTCAACTAGCCTACCTGGTTAAATAAAGGTGTTCTCAACTGGCCTACCTGGTTAAATAAAGGTGTTCTCAACTAGCCTACCTGGTTAAATAAAGGTGTTCTCAACTAGCCTACCTGGTTAAATAAAGGTGTTCTCAACTAGCCTACCTGGTTAAATAAAGGTGTTCTCAACTGGCCTACCTGGTTAAATAAAGGTGTTCTCAACTAGCCTACCTGGTTAAATAAAGGTGTTCTCAACTAGCCTACCTGGTTAAATAAAGGTGTTCTCAACTAGCCTACCTGGTTAAATAAAGGTGTTCTCAACTAGCCTACCTGGTTAAATAAAGGTGTTCTCAACTAGCCTACCTGGTTAAATAAAGGTGTTCTCAACTAGCCTACCTGGTTAAATAAAGGTGTTCTCAACTGGCCTACCTGGTTAAATAAAGGTGTTCTCAACTAGCCTACCTGGTTAAATAAAGGTGTTCTCAACTGGCCTACCTGGTTAAATAAAGGTGTTCTCAACTAGCCTACCTGGTTAAATAAAGGTGTTCTCAACTGGCCTACCTGGTTAAATAAAGGTGTTCTCAACTAGCCTACCTGGTTAAATAAAGGTGTTCTCAACTGGCCTACCTGGTTAAATAAAGGTGTTCTCAACTAGCCTACCTGGTTAAATAAAGGTGTTCTCAACTAGCCTACCTGGTTAAATAAAGGTGTTCTCAACTAGCCTACCTGGTTAAATAAAGGTGTTCTCAACTGGCCTACCTGGTTAAATAAAGGTGTTCTCAACTAGCCTACCTGGTTAAATAAAGGTGTTCTCAACTGGCCTACCTGGTTAAATAAAGGTGTTCTCAACTAGCCTACCTGGTTAAATAAAGGTGTTCTCAACTGGCCTACCTGGTTAAATAAAGGTGTTCTCAACTAGCCTACCTGGTTAAATAAAGGTGTTCTCAACTGGCCTACCTGGTTAAATAAAGGTGTTCTCAACTAGCCTACCTGGTTAAATAAAGGTGTTCTCAACTAGCCTACCTGGTTAAATAAAGGTGTTCTCAACTAGCCTACCTGGTTAAATAAAGGTGTTCTCAACTAGCCTACCTGGTTAAATAAAGGTGTTCTCAACTAGCCTACCTGGTTAAATAAAGGTGTTCTCAACTAGCCTACCTGGTTAAATAAAGGTGTTCTCAACTAGCCTACCTGGTTAAATAAAGGTGTTCTCAACTAGCCTACCTGGTTAAATAAAGGTGTTCTCAACTAGCCTACCTGGTTAAATAAAGGTGTTCTCAACTAGCCTACCTGGTTAAATAAAGGTGTTCTCAACTAGCCTACCTGGTTAAATAAAGGTGTTCTCAACTGGCCTACCTGGCTAATTAAAGGTGTTCTCAACTAGCCTACCTGGTTAAATAAAGGTGTTCTCAACTAGCCTACCTGGTTAAATAAAGGTGTTCTCAACTAGCCTACCTGGTTAAATAAAGGTGTTCTCAACTAGCCTACCTGGTTAAATAAAGGTGTTCTCAACTAGCCTACCTGGTTAAATAAAGGTGTTCTCAACTAGCCTACCTGGTTAAATAAAGGTGTTCTCAACTAGCCTACCTGGTTAAATAAAGGTGTTCTCAACTAGCCTACCTGGTTAAATAAAGGTGTTCTCAACTAGCCTACCTGGTTAAATAAAGGTGTTCTCAACTGGCCTACCTGGTTAAATAAAGGTGTTCTCAACTGGCCTACCTGGTTAAATAAAGGTGTTCTCAACTAGCCTACCTGGTTAAATAAAGGTGTTCTCAACTAGCCTACCTGGTTAATTAAAGGTGTTCTCAACTAGCCTACCTGGTTAAATAAAGGTGTTCTCAACTAGCCTACCTGGTTAAATAAAGGTGTTCTCAACTAGCCTACCTGGTTAAATAAAGGTGTTCTCAACTAGCCTACCTGGTTAAATAAAGGTGTTCTCAACTAGCCTACCTGGTTAAATAAAGGTGTTCTCAACTAGCCTACCTGGTTAAATAAAGGTGTTCTCAACTAGCCTACCTGGTTAAATAAAGGTGTTCTCAACTAGCCTACCTGGTTAAATAAAGGTGTTCTCAACTAGCCTACCTGGTTAAATAAAGGTGTTCTCAACTAGCCTACCTGGTTAAATAAAGGTGTTCTCAACTGGCCTACCTGGTTAAATAAAGGTGTTCTCAACTAGCCTACCTGGTTAATTAAAGGTGTTCTCAACTAGCCTACCTGGTTAAATAAAGGTGTTCTCAACTAGCCTACCTGGTTAAATAAAGGTGTTCTCAACTAGCCTACCTGGTTAAATAAAGGTGTTCTCAACTAGCCTACCTGGTTAAATAAAGGTGTTCTCAACTAGCCTACCTGGTTAAATAAAGGTGTTCTCAACTAGCCTACCTGGTTAAATAAAGGTGTTCTCAACTAGCCTACCTGGTTAAATAAAGGTGTTCTCAACTAGCCTACCTGGTTAAATAAAGGTGTTCTCAACTAGCCTACCTGGTTAAATAAAGGTGAAATAAAATAAATAAAATAAAATAAACATACATGTAGAGAGAAAAGTGCATCAAAAGGAAATCAGCCCCCGTGTGAACAATGATATAAGCTTAGGTTTCACATTACACGTTGACTCTTGGGGGACTCTTGCCCGTCGTAGAAACATTTGACTTTTTTGAAAATATCTGACATTGATATTTTCAATTATTTGAGCGGTGCCCTGATTTGTTATGGGGGTTCCCACTCCCAGCGTCAGTCAGTCATGTGGGCTCAGTTTGAGCCTGCCATTTTGGCCCAGCTGCAGTGCCCCAATGGCAAAGTTCTCCCGCAGCTGAGTAACTGTGTCCCACAGAACCAAAGCCACCAGAGCCCTCATGGCGACCCAGCCTGGCTCACAGTGACGCACAGTGTGGTTCCTACTACCCGCCGTGTCACAGGAAGTGAATGGAACCAATAGAATGGTCACAAACCAGGCACTTCAGTAAGGCTAAATCAAACGCTAAAAGTATTTGAAACATTTCAAATAGTATTTGAACCCAGATCTGACTCACTCTCTGTCCCCGTCCCTTACAGCCGTGTGTTTCTGGTCAACAGGACTCTGACTCGCTCTCTGTCCCCGTCCTTTACAGCATTTCAAATAGTATTTGAACCCAGATCTGACTCGCTCTCTGTCCCCTTACAGCCGTGTGTTTCTGGTCAACAGGACTCTGACTCACTCTCTGTCCCCGTCCTTTACAGCATTTCAAATAGTATTTGAACCCAGATCTGACTCGCTCTCTGTCCCCTTACAGCCGTGTGTTTCTGGTCAACAGGACTCTGACTCACTCTCTGTCCCCGTCCTTTACAGCATTTCAAATAGTATTTGAACCCAGATCTGACTCGCTCTCTGTCCCCGTCCCTTACAGCCGTGTGTTTCTGATCAACAGGACTCTGACTCGCTCTCTGTCCCCGTCCCTTACAGCAGTGTGTTTCTGATCAACAGGACTCTGATTTAGTTGTTGACTACAAAATCCCCAAACTAATTTGCCATGTGAGGAGACCACAAACTGATCTGCTATGCGGTGAGAGACACATAAAGAATGATGTCCATTAACCAGTAAATAAACCATTGACTGAGGTTAGGGGTCAAACTACCCTGCACCGTGCCGACATTGCACTGCAAAAAAAAGGTAGACCTAGTTTATCAGCTTGAGACACGATCACTCTAACTCTTAGAGTCAGCCAGGAAAAATACAAAGCATCCATGCCAGTTCATGTCTCTCCCAGCCAAGACCACGATGGGCTTGACTTTGCCCTGCTAGGAATGTTGGAGCTGCTTTTCCATTCTGTCATGCTCGCAGGAACAATCCCTGTCTTTTCCACAGTTGTGTAAGAGCTTCTGGAGCGATCCGGAGACACAGATGAGAGGAGAGAGGATACGGCCTGGCCCGGGAGAAATAATTGTCACCTAATAAAGCCTCCATCCATCGGGACCTGACAGCCTCCAATAGAAGAAGAAGAGGAAGAGGAGGAAGAAGAGGAAGAGGGAGAATAAGTAGGAGAAGAAGAAGAAGAAGAGGAAGAAGAGGAGGAAGAAGAAGAAGAGGAAGAGGAATAAGAAGACTGAGTTAAAGTCAAACGAAAGCATTTATCAGTAGAGAAGATGAGGGAGAGATCCAATATAAAATAAGTGGATCAAGATGGAAAAGCCAGATCCTCCACTGCATTCATCTTTTTCTCTGTTGGCGTGGGTCAATAAAATCTCTGTTGGCCGATAGGATCTCTGTTGGCCTTGGGTCAATAAGATCTCTGTTGGCCGATAGGATCTCTGTTGGCCATGGGTCAAGAAGATCTCTGTTGGCCGATAGGATCTCTGTTTGCCATGGGTCGATGTGACCGTGGGTCGTGGGTCGATAGGACATAAATAAACACATCCAGAGTGGAGGACGAGGGGCCCACTGTGCTCCGAACAGCCATCATTAAACATAATCATTAAACATAATGGGTCACACTGCTTCATACCCCGGCTCCCAGACCACTGCCTCCATACAGCCTCCAGACCAAAGGCTCCAGACCCCAGACCAAAGACTCCAGGCTCCAGACCCCAGCCTCTAGCCTCCAGACCAAAGGCTCCAGACCCCAGACCAAAGACTCCAGGCTCCAGACCCCAGCCTCTAGCCTCTACTCTCCATACCAAATGCTCCAGACCCCAGCCTCTAGCCTCCAGACCAAAGGCTCCAGACCCCAGCCTCTAGCCTCCAGACCAAAGGCTCCAGACCCCAGCCTCTAGCCCCCATAACAAATGCTCCAGACCCCAGCCTCTAGCCTCTACTCTCCATACCAAAGGCTCCAGACCCCAGCCTCTAGCCCCCAGACCAAATGCTCCAGACCCCCAGCCTCTAGCCTCTAGCCTCCAGACCCCAGCCTTTAGACTCCAGACCCCAGACCAAATGCTCCAGACCCTAGCCTCTAGTCTCCAGACCCTAGCCTATAGCCTCTAGCCTCTAGTCTCCAGACCATAGTGCCTAGTCTCTGGCCTCCAGACCCCAGTCCCTAGTCTCTAGCCAGGCTCCACTCCACTGACACCTATAATACAGACCTGGCTCCATGAAGACCATTAGGGTCACTTCAAAGTTCACTCCAGTACATTAGTGCACTGCTGATAAGGTCCTGTAGACTGGAAAGGGGACAGATCCAATTCCTCCCCTCTAAACTGACTGGTTTAGTTTTTTTCCATTTGTTTGACATGTCAATCAAGTTGCTCCATAAACAAGTAGATTCTTGTAAAGCTTGTTAAGACTCATTAAGGGCCATAGTTTGCATCGTTAACAGGGTCGGAGGGCAGTAAATCAGCTCTTATATCGGCTTTCAGTGACACATCTCTAATAGGTCATATTTTAGACTGTTAACCCATGCTACCTTCAGCTTATGGTTGTACATTACATATATCAACAATGTTTTGGTCCAGTGAAATCAAGGAACCCGATTCCTGTGGGTTTGAGAGTGACTGGAACCAATGTAAAAAATAACATTCCCATTTTTAAATCCAGCACAATCGTCCGGTCTAAATTGGCACAGGCACCACTTTGGGTCTATAAAACCTATGAGTGAGAGCACTCCAGGTTCTACCTCACCCACACAAACCTCAAGCAAAATCTCCACCGTAAATCAAAAACGAGAGCAGCGGGCGGCCTGATATATTGAAGCTGTCCTGAGAGACATAAAAGGAGAAGTGACCTGCAGGGTCAGAGAGAGAGAGAGAGAGGGAGAGGGAGAGGGAGAGAGAGAGAGAGAGAGAGAGAGAGAGAGAGAGAGAGAGGGAGAGGGGCATTCAGTATGGAAGGCCAGACAGATAGGGTTAGAGTAGGGGGAGGGGGGGGAGAGACCAGACAGATAGGGTTAGAGTAGGGGGAGGGGGAGGAGAGACCAGACAGATAGGGTTAGAGTAGGGGGAGGAGGAGGAGGAGAGAGAGACCAGACAGATAGGGGTATAGTAGAGGGAGGAGGAGGAGAGACCAGACCGATAGGGTTAGAGTAGGGGAGGAGGAGGAGGAGGAGAGACCAGACAGATAGGGTTAGAGTAGGGGGAGGAGGAGAGAGAGACCAGACAGATAGGGTTAGAGTAGAGGGAGGAGGAGAGAAAGACCAGACCGATAGGGTTAGAGGAGGAGGAGGAGGAGGAGGAGAGACCAGACAGATAGGGTTAGAGTAGGGGGAGGCGGAGGAGAGACCAGACAGATAGAGTTAGAGGAGGTGGAGGAGGAGGAGAGAGACCAGACAGATAAGTTAGAGTAGGGGGAGGAGGAGGAGAGACCAGACTGATAGGGTTAGAGTAGGGGGAGGAGGAGAGAGAGACCAGACAGATAGGGTTAGAGTAGGGGGAGGAGGAGGAGAGACCAGACAGATAGGGTTAGAGTAGGGGGAGGAGGAGAGAGACCAGACAGATAGGGTTAGAGTAGGGGGAGGAGGAGAGAGACCAGACAGGTTGGGTTAGAGTAGGGGGAGGAGGAGGAGAGACCAGACAGATAGGGGGAGGAGGAGAGAGACCAGACAGATAGGGGGAGGAGGAGAGAGACCAGACAGATTGGGTTAGAGTAGGGGGAGGAGGAGAGAGACCAGACAGATAGGGTTAGAGTAGGGGGAGGAGGAGGAGAGACCAGACATATAGGGTTAGAGTAGGGGGAGGAGGAGGAGGAGAGACCTGACAGATTGGGGGAGGAGGAGAGAGACCAGACAGATAGGGTTAGAGTAGGGGGAGGAGGAGAGAGACCAGACAGATTGGGTTAGAGTAGGGGGAGGAGGAGAGAGACCAGACAGATAGGGTTAGAGTAGGGGGAGGAGGAGGAGAGACCAGACAGATAGGGTTAAAGTAGGGGGAGGAGGAGGAGGAGAGACCAGACAGATAGGGTTAGAGTAGGAGGAGGCGAGAGAGACCAGACAGTTTTGGTTAGAGTAGGGGGAGGAGGAGCAGAGACCAGACAGATAGGGTTAGAGTAGGGGGAGGAGGAGCAGAGACCAGACAGATTGGGTTAGAGTAGGGGAAGGAGGAGGAGAGACCAGACCGATAGGGTTAGAGTAGAGGGAGGAGGAGGAGAGACCAGACAGATAGGGGAAGGAGGAGAGACCAGACAGATAGGGTTAGAGTAGGGGGAGGAGGAGCAGAGACCAGACAGATTGGGTTAGAGTAGGGGGAGGAGGAGGAGAGACCAGACAGATAGGGGGAGGGAGAGAGAGTCAAGGAGACAGAGGCAGGGCAATAGAAGCAGGGTGACATAGGCAGGGAGGGAGAGGGCAAGAGAGCTTTTAGAAGGCAGTAGAAATCATTTAAGCCAGACACAGAGGTGAAGTGGAGGAGAGGAATGGTTAAATCCCTCTCTGAACACGTCCTCTACTTCTTGTACCGAAGTCTCCAGAAACACAAACTCCTCCTCCATCTTTGCTCCATGTTCATGTAAATCCAACTATAAAAGTTAACATTTACCTGATGACAGGCAGTGTATATCACAGTAGTAGCTGGGAGAGGCTGTGCGAGGAAGACGAGGACTTGGCTCAGCTTTGGAAACCAGAGTATTCTAGAGACACTGACACTGAGAGGTTAATCTGAGAAATAGATCACTTTCAACCTCTTTTAATGAACCTCCATGTAACAGATCTGGTGTGTTTGCATCGCTTTCAGGGGAGTCTTCCTGATGTCTTCCTTTGTTGTGTCTTCCTGATGTGGTAGTTTGGCAGAGTAACTGAATGTTGAAGGCTTTAAGGAAATGTCCTAGCAGGCCTATGGGAGATAATGCAATCTTTGAGAAGATAGCGCTGGTGTGGAGCCTGTGGAGAACTGATGTACTGTAAATCGTTGGCCACTCCTCCGGCTTCCCATCAGCCCTGGTACCCTGCCCACCAAATACCCTAGAAATATCTCCCCACTCTGTGTCAGCTGCCTGTCAGACTTGGATCTCTGTGGTTTGTTACCGTGGAGACAGCCGTCGCATGACACTAGTGACTCCTAGCGTTGTTCACCCATCATACTAGAGAGAGAGTCCCAAACAACCAATAAAATTAAAGTGTATTACAGTATGGCAATGTCTACTGTGATTATCTGACATGCCAACACAAACAGAGCGAGAGAGAGAGGGAAAGCGTCTAAAGTAGTAGCACTGACACGTGTTGAAGTGGGTTTGGGGAAGGTAAGGAAGGCTAAGAGAGGTGAACAGCATGAGGTTTAACTACTGGGTTAAATGGGTTAAATCAACACTCAGGATTCTGCTCCTTCATAAACGGTCTAATAAATTGGAACTTGTCACGTACTTACTAAGTTATTTCAGGTGCCTTTGCTTAATTCAGCATGGAGAATGGAAGAGCTCATCGAGACTCGTAATTCAGTCTGAAAACGTATCTGACCAAATCGTGTGTAGGGAGGAAACAGGGAGAATTATTGACATAATGAGATATCTGTATGGCATTGTATGGGCTACAATTCTCTATTTGAGTGAAAAGCCTCTATGATAAAGAGATGCTGTGAACTAGAGAGAGAGGAAAAGCTTTAGCATGTCTCCCTGCTCCCTGTGACCCATCTCCCTGTGACCAATCTCCCTGTGACCCATCTCCCTGTGACCCATCTCACTGTGACCCATCTCCCTGTGACCCATCTCACTGTGACCCATCTCACTGCTCCCTGTGACCCATCTCCCTGTGACCCATCTCACTGCGCCCTGTGACCCATCTCCCTGTGACCCATCTCCCTGTGACCCATCTCCTTGTGACCCATCTCCCTGCTCCCTGTGACCCATCTCACTGTGACCCATCTCACTGTGACCCATCTCCCTGTGACCCATCTCACTGTGACCCATCTCACTGTGACCCATCTCCCTGTGACCCATCTCACTGTGACCCATCTCACTGTGACCCATCTCACTGTGACCCATCTACACCACTACCACCTCTACCACTACTACCACCTCTACCACTACTACCACCTCTACTACTACTACTACCACCTCTACCACCACTACCACCTCTACCACTACTACCACCTCTACCACTACTACCCCCTCTACTACTACTACTACCACCTCTACCACCACTACCACCTCTACCACCACTACCACCTCTACCACCACTACTACCACCTCTACCACCTCTACCACCACTATCACCTCTACCACCACTACCACTACCACCTCTACCACTACTACCACTACTACCACCTCTACCACTACTACCACCTCTACTACTACTACTACCACCTCTACCACCACTACCACCTCTACCACTACTACCACCTCTACCACTACTACCACCTCTACCACTACTACCACCTCTACTACTACTACTACCACCTCTACCACCACTACCACCTCTACCACCACTACCACCTCTACCACCACTACTACCACCTCTACCACCTCTACCACTACTACCACCTCTACCACTACCACCACTACCACCTCTACCACTATCACCACTACCACTACTACCACTACCACCTCTACCACCTCTACCACTACTAACACCTCTACCACCACCACTACTACCACCTCTACCACCTCTACCACTACCACCTCTACCACCACTACTACCACCTCGACCACTACCACTACTACCACCACTACCACCACTACCACCCCTACCACCACTACCACCTCTACCACTACCACTACTACCACCACTACCATCTTTACCACTACCATCTCTACCACTACCATCACTACCACTACCACCACTACCACCTCGACCACCACCACTACTACCACCTCTACCACTACTACCACCTCTACCACCACTACCACCTCTACCACCTCTACCACTACTACCACCACTACCCCCAATACCACCTCTACCACTACCACCTCTACCACCACCACCACTACTACCACCTCTACCACTACTACCACCTCTACCACCACTACCACCTCTACCACCTCTACCACTACTACCACCACTACCCCCAATACCACCTCTACCACTACCACCTCTACCACCACTACCACTACTACCACCACTACCACTACTACCACCTCTACCACCTCTACCACTACTACCACCATTACCACCACTACCACCTTTACCACCTCTACCACCACTACTACCACCTCTACCACCTCTACCACTACTACCACCCCTACTACTACTACCACCACTACCACCACTACCACCTCTACCACTACCACTACTACCACCACTACCATCTCTACCACTACCATCACTACCACCTCTACCACTACCACCTCTACCACTACCACTACCACCACTACCACCACTACCACCTCTACCCTACCACCACTACCACCTCTACCACCTCTACTACTACCACCACTACCAACACTACCACCTCTACCACGGCGCCGAGAGAGATGGCCGCCTCGCTTCGCGTTCCTAGGAAACGATGCAGTTTTTTGTTTTTTTTATGTGTTATTTCTTACATTAGTACCCCAGGTCATCTTAGGTTTCATTACATACAGTCGAGAAGAACTACTGAATAGAAGAGCAGCGTCAACTCACCATCAGTACGACCAAGGATATGACTTTCCCGGAGCGGATCCTGTGTTCTGCCTTTCACCCAGGACAACGGATTGGATCCCAGCCTGCGACCCAAAACAAAGACGTCGTAAAAGAGGGAAACGAAGCGGTCTTCTGGTCAGGCTCCGGAGACGGGCACATCGCGCACCACTCCCTAACATACTTCTCGCCAATGTCCAGTCTCTTGACAACAAGGTTGATGAAATCCGAGCAAGGGTAGCATTCCAGAGGGACATCAGAGACTGTAAAGTTCTTTGCTTCACAGAAACATGGCTCACTCGAGAGACGCTATCGGAGTCGGTGCAGCCAGCTGGTTTCTCCACGCATCACGCCGACAGAAACAAACATCTTTCTGGCAAGAAGAGGGGTGGGGGCGTATGCTTTATGGTTAGCGAGACGTGGTGTGGTCACAACAACATACAGGAACTCAAGTCCTTCTGTTCACCTGATTTAGAATTCCTCACAATCAAATGTCGACCGCTAAATTGTATCAGCATATCGATTGCACAACCAGGGCTGGTAAAACCCTGGATCATTGCTATTCTAACTTCCGCGACGCATATAAGGCCCTCCCCCACCCTCCTTTCGGAATAGCTGACCACGACTCCATTTTGTTGCTCCCTGCCTACAGACAGAAGCTAAAACAAGAAGCTCCCGCGCTGAGGTCTGTTCAACGCTGGTCCGACCAATCTGATTCCACGCTCCAAGACTGCTTCCATCACGAGGACTGGGATATGTTTCGTATTGCGTCAAACAACAACATTGACGAATACGCTGATTCGGTGAGCGAGTTCATAAGAACGTGCGTTGAAGATGTCATTCCCATAGCAACGATTACAACATTCCCAAACCAGAAACCGTGGATTGATGGCAGCATTCGCGTGAAACTGAAAGCGCGAACCACTGCTTTTAATCAGGGCCAGTTGACCGGAAACATGACCGAATACAAACAGTGTAGCTATTCCCTCCGCAAGGCAATCAAACAAGCTAAGCGTCAGTATAGAGACAAAGTAGAATCGCAATTCAACGGCTCAGACACAAGAGGTATGTGGCTGGGTCTACAGTCAATCATGGATTACAAAAAGAAAACCAGCCCAGTCACGGACCAGGATGTCTTGCTCCCAGGCAGACTAAATCACTTTTTTGCCCGCTTTATACAGCACAATACAGTGCCACTGACACGCGGGCCAAAACATGCGGACTCTCCTTCACTGCAGCCGAGGTGAGTAAAATATTTAAACGTGTTAACCCTCGCAGGGCTGCAGGCCCAGACGGCATCCCCAGCCGCACCCTCAGAGCATGCGCAGACCAGCTGGCTGGTGAGTTTATGGACATATTCAATCAACCATTATCCCAGTCTGCTGTTCCCACATGCTTCAAGAGGGTCACCATTGTTCCTGTTCCCAAGAAAGCTAAGGTAACTGAGCTAAACGACTGCCGCCCCGTAGCACTCACTTCCGTCATCATGAAGTGCTTTGAGGACCATATCACCTCCACCCTACCTGACAATATGGACCATATCACCTCCACCCTACCTGACACCCTAGACCCACTCCAATTTGCTTACCGCCCAAATAGGTCCACAGACGATGCAATCTCAACCACACTGCACAGTGCCCTGTCCCATCTGGACAGGTGGAATACCTATGTGAGAATGCTGTTCATCGATTACAGCTCAGCATTTAACACCATAGTGCCCTCCAAGCTCGTCATCAAGCTCGAGACCCTGGGTCTTGACCCCGCCCTGTGCAACTGGGTACTGGACTTCCTGACGGACCGCCCCCAGGTGGTGAGGGTAGGTAACAACATCTCCACCCCGCTGATCCTCAACACTGGGGCCCCACAAGGGTGCGTTCTGAGCCCTCTCCTGTACCCCCTGTTCACCCACAACTGCGTGGCCACGCACGCCTCCAACTCAATCATCAAGTTTGCGGACGACACAACAGTGGTAGGCTTACTCGTTGGTTATTACTGCATTGGCGGAACTAGAAGCACAAGCATTTCGCTACACTCGCATTAACATCCGCTAACCATGTGTATGTGACAAATAAATTTGATTTGATTTTGATTTTTACCACCTCTACCACTACCACCTGTACCACTACCACCTCTACCACTACTACCACCTCTACCTCCTCTACCACTACTACTACCACTACCACTACTACCACCACTACCAACACTACCACCTCTACCACTACTACCACCACTACCTCCTCTACCACCTCTACTACTACCACCACTACCAACACTACCACCTCTACCACTACTACCACCTCTACCTCCTCTACCACTACCACCTCTACCTCCTCTACCACTACTACCACCACTACCTCCTCTACCACCTCTACTACTACCACCACTACCAACACTACCACCTCTACCACTACTACCACCTCTACCTCCTTTATCTACTCTACCTCCTCTACCACTACCACCTCTACCTCCTCTACCACTACTACCACCACTACCTCCTCTACCACCTCTACTACTACCACCACTACCAACACTACCACCTCTACCACTACTACCACCTCTACCTCCTCTACCTCCTCTACCACTACTACCACCACTAGGGCTGTGGCGGAGTGATTGTGAAGAAAATAACTGTCGGTCTCACGTTAATTTACCATTAATTAACATAAACACATTTAGCTTCCACACATAGCTGGCTTTCTCCCTGCCTTCCACACATAGCTGGCTGTCTCCCTGCCTTCCACACATAGCTGGCTGTCTCCCTGCCTTCCACACATAGCTGGCTGTCTCCCTGCCTTCCACACATAGCTGGCTGTCTCCCTGCCTTCCACACATAGCTGGCTGTCTCCCTGCCTTCCACACATAGCTGGCTGTCTCCCTGGCTTCCACACATAGCTGGCTGTCTCCCTGCCTACCACACATAGCTGGCTGTCTCCCTGGCTTCCACACATAGCTGGCTGTCTCCCTGCCTTCCACACATAGCTGGCTGTCTCCCTGGCTCCCACACATAGCTGGCTGTCTCCCTGGCTTCCACACATAGCTGGCTGTCTCCCTGGCTTCCACACATAGCCTACATAGCCACATAGCCTACAAATCCATGTAATATAGTCTACATCTTCACAATAAATCCAATATTTATTTTAGACTGGTCTAAAGAAACACGATATGAAGAAAAAGTAGACTATTTCAGAAGAACAGAATAGCATACTCTTGAGTTGTCCTTATGTTAGGTCCGGATCTGGCCATGCTATACGGCTGTGGGCTACACTAGTTTTTAGCAGACAAGATTTAGTTAGAATTCCGTGGTATTATTTTATAATATTTTATAGTATGAAGAATAGAACTGAATAAAGCTGAAAGAAATAGAAAGGATATTTTCTCCAAAAGATTTGAGGGAGTGCGTTCATGGGGCTGTTTCTGTGTTGAGCGGTTAACAACGTCACAGGTACTCCTACCTGCTTCATTTAGAGTTATTGATGTAACGTTAGTCATTCTATAAACGTTGGGCTGATGTGTTGAGACGTTTAAAACATTCTACGGCTGCATGATGACAACTCTAATGATGATTTTTATTTACGTCACATGAAAGGCAGGATCTCTGCTCCAGTTTCAACTGTTCTGCCTTATCATTATTCGACCATGCTGGTCATTTATGAACATTTGAACATCTTGGCCATGTTCTGTTATAATCTCCACCCGGCACAGCCAGAAGAGGACTGGCCACCCCACATGTGCTCTCTCTAATTCTCTCTTTCTCTCTTTCTTTCTCTCTCTCGGAGGACCTGAGCCCTAGGAATCATGCCCCAGGACTACCTGACATGATGACTCCTTGCTGTCCCCAGTCCACCTGGCCGTGCTGCTGCTCCAGTTTCAACTGTTCTGCCTTATTATTATTCGACCATGCTGGTAATTTATGAACATTTGAACATCTTGGCCATGTTCTGTTATAATCTCCACCCGGCACAGCCAGAAGAGGACTGGCCACCCCACATAGCCTGGTTCCTCTCTAGGTTTCTTCCTAGGTTTTGGCCTTTCTAGGGAGTTTTTCCTAGCCACCGTGCTTCTACACCTGCATTGCTTGCTGTTTGGGGTTTTAAGCTTGGTTTCTGTACAGCACTTTGAGTTATCAGCTGATGTACGAAGGGCTATATAAATAAATTTGATTTGATTTTGATTTTGATTTTGATCTCTTCAATATGCACCCCTTTTTTGTTGTTGCCACAGACACTTCATTCTCTCGTTGACAATTTCAGAAGTACTTGATAATGGCTTCGAATTTCCTCGGCGGGCATTCCCATAATGCACCCTAAAAAAAAATCCTATAAATAAAGGTGCATTTTAATGGTGAAAAGGATCTGTCCCAAATGTGAAACATTTATACTGTTTATATATGCCAGTTAGGCTCTACACCCCTTCTAAAGCTGATTAATGTGCTTCATTTTAAGAAGTTATTTGGCCACATTCGTTGTGCAAACATATAGGACTATGGACTAGGCTACATGAGGTGTGATACTAACCTTATAGGACTATGGACTAGACTACATGAGGTGTGATACTAACCTTATAGGACTATGGACTAGACTACATGAGGTGTGATACTAACCTTATAGGACTATGGACTAGACTACATGAGGTGTGATACTAACCTTATAGGACTATGGGCTAGGCTACATGAGGTGTGATACTAACCTTATAGGACTATGGGCTAGGCTACATGAGGTGTGATACTAACCTTATTAAAACATATAGGACTATGGACTAGACTACATGAGGTGTGATACTAACCTTATAGGACTATGGGCTAGACTACATGAGGTGTGATACTAACCTTATAGGACTATGGGCTAGACTACATGAGGTGTGATACTAACCTTATTAAAACATATAGGACTATGGACTAGGCTACATGAGGTGAGATACTAACCTTAAAGGACTATGGGCTAGGCTACATGAGGTGTGATACTAACCTTATAGGACTATGGACTAGACTACATGAGGTGTGATACTAACCTTATAGGACTATGGGCTAGACTACATGAGGTGTGATACTAACCTTATAGGACTATGGACTAGGCTACATGAGGTGTGATACTAACCTTATAGGACTATGGACTAGACTACATGAGGTGTGATACTAACCTTATAGGACTATGGACTAGACTACATGAGGTGTGATACTAACCTTATAGGACTATGGACTAGACTACATGAGGTGTGATACTAACCTTATAGGACTATGGACTAGACTACATGAGGTGTGATACTAACCTTATAGGACTATGGACTAGATTACATGAGGTGTGATACTAACCTTATAGGACTATGGGCTAGGCTACATGAGGTGTGATACTAACCTTATAGGACTATGGGCTAGGCTACATGAGGTGTGATACTAACCTTATAGGACTATGGGCTAGACTACATGAGGTGTGATACTAACCTTATAGGACTATGGGCTAGACTACATGAGGTGTGATACTAACCTTATAGGACTATGGGCTAGGCTACATGAGGTGTGATACTAACCTTATAGGACTATGGACTAGACTACATGAGGTGTGATACTAACCTTATAGGACTATGGGCTAGACTACATGAGGTGTGATACTAACCTTATAGGACTATGGACTAGACTACATGAGGTGTGATACTAACCTTATAGGACTATGGGCTAGGCTACATGAGGTGTGATACTAACCTTATAGGACTATGGGCTAGGCTACATGAGGTGTGATACTAACCTTATTAAAACATATAGGACTATGGACTAGACTACATGAGGTGTGATACTAACCTTATAGGACTATGGACTAGACTACATGAGGTGTGATACTAACCTTATAGGACTATGGGCTAGGCTACATGAGGTGTGATACTAACCTTATAGGACTATGGGCTAGGCTACATGAGGTGTGATACTAACCTTATAGGACTATGGGCTAGACTACATGAGGTGTGATACTAACCTTATAGGACTATGGGCTAGGCTACATGAGGTGTGATACTAACCTTATAGGACTATGGACTAGACTACATGAGGTGTGATACTAACCTTATAGGACTATGGGCTAGACTACATGAGGTGTGATACTAACCTTATTGGACTATGGGCTAGACTACATGAGGTGTGATACTATGACTCGAAAAAGCTAAAAATAAATGACATTGTTTCTAAAGCTGGGCATCATTCACAAGTGATAATATATCATTCACAAGTGATAATATATAATTCACAAGTGATAATATATCATTCACAATCATTCACAGGGCCCAGTTCCCTGCCAGAATATCAGCCAGGCGGAGGGCCCAGCTCAAGCTTTCCTTTAGTTTGGGTCAGTCACAGTGACGGTGGATAGGTACTTTGTCATTATCTTTTTGTTTTCTCATGATTTGATTGGGTCTAATTGTGCTGCTGTCCTGGGGCTCTGTGGGGTGTGGGGTCTGTTTGTGTTTGTGAACAGAGCCCCAGGAACAGCTTGCTTAGGGGACTCTTCTCCAGGTTCATCTCTCTGTAGGTGATGGCTTTGTTATGGAAGGTTTGGGAATCGCCTCACTTTAGGTGGTTGTAGAATTGAATGGCTCTTTTCTGGGTTTTGATAAACAGCGGGTATCGGCCTAATTCTGCTCTGCATGCATGTTTTGGTGTTCTACATTGTACACAGAGGATATTTTTGCAGAATTCTGCATGCAGAGTCTCAATTTGGTGTTTGTCCCATTTTGTGAATTCTTGGTTGGTGAGCGGACCCATAAAGGGCAATGGGTTCTATAACCGATTCAAGTATTTTTAGCCAGATCCTAATTGGTATGTCTAATTTTATGTTCCAAAGTCTTTGGATTGGATAACAAAGTTGATGAGCTTAGAGCAAGGATTTCACCGAAACATGTCTCTCTCTCTCTCTCTCTCTCTCTCTCTCTCTCTCTCTCTCTCTCTCTCTCTCTCTCTCTCTCTCTCTCTCTCTCTCTCTCTATACTCTATCGGAGTCAGTAAAGCCAGCACGATTCTCAGTATATCGCGCAGACAGGAATAAATAAGGCCCTCCCCCTTCCTCCTTTTGGCAAATCTGACCACGACTCCATCTTGCTCCATCCGTCCTGTAGGCAGAAACTCAGACAGGACGTGCCCATGCTTCGTGAAATTCAATGCTGGGGCTGACCAATCGGAATCCACGCTTCAGGATTGTTTTGATCACGTGGACTGGGATATGTTCCAGTTAGCTTGCGAAAATAATCTAGACGCATACACGGATACGGTGACTGAGTTCATAAAGAAGTGTATAGGAGATGTCTTACCTATGACTATTAAAACTTACCCTAACCAGAAACTGTGGATAGATGGTAGCATTCGCGCAAAACTGAACGAGCAAACCATCGCATTTAACCATGGCAAGGTAACTGGTAATATGGCAGAATATAAACAGTGTAGTTATTCACTCCGCAAGGCAATAAAACAAGCTAAATGTCAGTATAGAGATAAAGTGGAGTCGCAATTCAAACGCTCAGACACTAGACGTATGTGGCAATCACCTGACAGATAATCATGGACTACAAAAGGAAAATCAGCAATGTCGCCGAGACCGACATCTTGCTTCCGGACTGGCTAAACACCTTCTTCGCACGCTTTGAGGATAACACAGTGCCACCGACGCGGCCCGCTACCAAGGACTGTGGGATCTCCTTCTCCGTGGCCGACATGAATAAAACATTTAAATGTGTTAACCCTCGCAAGGCTGCAGAGACTGAAAAACAGCTACTACCTCAAGGCCATCAGACTGTTAAAAAGCCATCACTAGCACATTAGAGGCTGCTGCCTATAGGCATAGACTAGGATTCACTGGCCACTTTAAGGAATGGAACACTAGTCACTTTAATAATGTTTACATATCTGGCATTACTCATCTCATATGTATATACTGTTTTCTATACTATTCTACTGTTTCTTAGTCCATTCCACTCTGACATCGCTCGTCCATATGTATATAGTCTTAATGAATTCCTACTTAGATTTGTGTGTATTGGGTTTATGTTGTGTAATTTGTTTAATATTACTTGTTAGATATTACTGCACTGTCGGAGCTAGAAGCACAAGCATTTCACTACACCCACAATAACATCTGCTAGTCACGTGTTAGGTGACCAATAAAATTTGATTTGATTCTTGCCTTGTCTCTCAGATCGTTCACAGCTTTGTGTAAGTTACCTGTGGTGCTGATGTTTGGTCATTGTTTTTTTGTGTGCTCTAAGGCAACGGTGTCTAGATGGAATTTGTATTTGTGGTCCTGGTGACTGGACCTTTTTTGGAACACCATTATTTTTTATCTTACTGAGATTTACTGTCAGGGCCCAGATCTGGCAGAATCTGTGAAGAAGATCTAGGTGCTGCTGTAGGCCCTCATTGGTTGGGGACAGAAGCACCAGATCATCAGCAAACAGTAGACATTTGACTTCAGATTCTAGTAGGGTGAGGCCGGGTGCTGCAGACTGTTCTTGTGCCAATTTGTTGACATATATGGTGAAGAGGTTGGGGCTTACGCTGCCATCCCTGTCTCACCCCATGGCCCTGTTGTTTGTGTACATGGATTTTATAATGTTGTATGTTTTCCCCCCAACACCACTTTCCATCCATTTGTATCGCAGACCCTCATGCCAAATGGAGTCAAAAGCTTTTTTTAATCAACAAAGCATGATAAGACTCTGCCTTTGTTTCATTGAGGATACCATCAACACCACAGGCCTTTTTGGGTTGGAGGGTTTGTATTTTGTGCTGTAGTTCATTCAAGGTAATTGGAGAATACAGTGGGTTCTGGTAGTCTTCAATAGTTGATTCTAAGATTTGAATTTGATCATTTACAGTGGGGCAAAAAAGTATTTAGTCAGCCACTAATTGTGCAAGTTCTCCCACTTAAAAATATGAGAGAGGCCTGTAAAAAAAAGAAAATCACATTGTAGGATTTTTAATGAATTTATTTGCAAATTATGGTGGAACAAAATATTTTTCCGTAGTGTATTTCTGTATTGTTTTAGTGATTCACCATAGTGGAGGCTTAGATTCAGGTTTTCTGGGTCTCTATGTTTCTGGTTGGATAGGTTTCTCAATTTCTTTCTTAGGTTTTAGATTTGATAGGAAAGCTGAGAGGTCAAATATACTGTTTAGATTTTCTACTGCCTAGTTTACACCTTCACTATTACAGTGGAACATTTTGTCCAGGAAGTTGTCAAGAAGAGATTGAATTTGTTGTTGCCTAATTGTTTTTTGGTAGGTTTCCACACTACTTTCCTTCCTTCTATAGCATTTCTTAATATTATTCAGTTTCTTTAGCTTTATTTAGTTATTTTTATTTAACCTTTATTTAACTAGGCAAGTCAGTTAAGAACAAATTCTTATTTATAATGACGACCTACCAGGGAACAGTGGGTTAACTGTCTTGTTCAGGGGCAGAATGACAGATTTTTACCTTGTCAGCTTGAGGATTCGATTTTGCAACCTTTCTGTTACGAGTCCAACACTAACCACTAGGCTACTCTCCGCCCCACTTTGGCTTTGATGCCTCATGATTGAGTATTGCTCTGTTCAAGTAGACTGTGATTTTGCTTTGATCTGATTTGACGTGTCAGTGGACTGACTGTGAACTTACTGAGAGACTCTGGGTTGAGGTCAGTGATAAAGTAGTCTACAGTACTACTGCCAAGAGATGAGCTATAGGTGTACCTACCGTAGGAGTCCCCTCGAAGCCTAACATTGACTATGTACATACCAGCGTGCGACAGAGCTGCAGGAGTTGTGACCCATTTTTGTTAGTTATGTTGTCGTAGATGTGCCTAGGTGGGCATATGGGATAGGGAATGATGTCACCTCCTGGTAGGTGTTTGTCTCCCTGTGTACTGAGGGTGTCAGGTTCTTGTCCAGTTCTGGCATTTAGGTCTCCACAGACTAGTACATGTCCCTGGGTCTGGAAATGATTGATTTCCCCCTCCAGGATGGAGAAGATGTCTTCATTAAAGTATGGGGATTCTAGTGGGGGATATAGGTAGCACACAGGAGGACATTTTTCTCTGTTGAGATCATTTCCTTTTGATTTTCTAGCCAAATGTAAAATGTTCCTTTTATGATTAATTTAATAGAGTGAGTTAGGTCTGCTCTATACCAAATTAGCATACTCCCTGAGTCGCTTCCCTGTTTCATACCTGGTAGTTTGGTGGATGGGACTACCATCTCTCTGTAACCTAGAGGACAACAAGTGGGTCCATCTCCAAAATACTGTGTTTCTTTCTCTTTCACCCCCCACCTCTCTATCTACCTATTTCCTGTCTCCAATACTCTGGCTCACAGCCACAGGAATGCCAGGTGTTTAAGAGGCTACACACACACACACACACACACACACACACACACACACACACACACACACACACACACACACACACACACACACACACACACACACACACACACACACACACACACACACACACACACACACACACACACACACACACACACACACACACACACACACGCAAAGCAACCATTTCCATCCATTCAATTCACAGAGACCCATTTATTTTTAGAATCACTTTAAAAACATCAGTCAAATCAACAGTCAACAAGTTAATTCTGTACAAACAGGTTCATGTTCTCAATGACAGGTTTAGTAGGCTGTTCATCTCTGTGACAGATACAGTGGCACAGCGTTGACTTATTCAGATAAGACCAACAGTGGCACAGCGTTGACTTATTCAGATAAGACCAACAGTGGCTCAGTGTTGACTTATTCAGATAAGACCAACAGTGGCTCAGTGTTGACTTATTCAGATAAGACCAACAAAGACTCAGTGTTGACTTATTCAGGTAAGACCAACAGAGACTCAGCGTTGACTTATTCAGATAAGACCAACAGTGGCACAGCGTTCACTTATTCAGATAAGACCAACAGTGGCTCAGTGTTGACTTATTCAGATAAGACCAACAGTGGCTCAGTGTTGACTTATTCAGATAAGACCAACAGTGGCACAGCGTTGACTTATTCAGATAAGACCAACAGTGGCTCAGTGTTGACTTATTCAGATAAGACCAACAGTGGCACAGCGTTGACTTATTCAGATAAGACCAACAGTGGCTCAGTGTTGACTTATTCAGATAAGACCAACAGTGGCTCAGTGTTGACTTATTCAGATAAGACCAACAGAGACTCAGTGTTGACTTATTCAGATAAGACCAACAGAGACTCAGTGTTGACTTATTCAGATAAGACCAACAGTGGCTCAGTGTTGACATATTCAGATAAGACCAACAGCGGCTCAGTGTTGACTTATTCAGATAAGACCAACAGAGACTCAGTGTTGACTTATTCAGATAAGACCAACAGTGGCTCAGTGTTGACTTATTCAGATAAGACCAACAGAGACTCAGTGTTGACTTATTCAGATAAGACCAACTGTGGCTCAGTGTTGACTTATTCAGGTAAGACCAACAGAGACTCAGTGTTGACTTATTCAGATAAGACCAACAGTGGCTCAGTGTTGACTTATTCAGGTAAGACCAACAGTGGCTCAGTGTTGACTTATTCAGGTAAGACCAACAGAGACTCAGTGTTGACTTATTCAGATAAACTGCTGCCCCAAAGGAAGAGTCTAAAACATTTGTTGTAATTCCAATAACTTATTGCAATGGCACACAAAATTATAATTAAGGCACAATCAAAAATACAAAATGAATATACCAAAAAAACTTTAAACACTTTAAAGCTTTAAAGCCACAAGCAAATTAGAAATATATTTCAACCTGGGTAAAAATCTATCCTTGCGAGCCACTGATCTCGCTGTACGGAAGAGCATATTTATTTAATCTCGCAAGATCCGTGTGGCTTCTGAAACGAGGGAAAGTCCAGCGGAGAAACATCAAACGAACAGCATTTCTTACACATTATGGCAAAGAACGAGGTTAATACTTTAAAAAAAACTAAATATGATTTACATTTTCAAGGCTAACGGTTTCTCTGAAAGAGCCATCATTGAACAAATGCCCCCCCCCAAAAAAAACATTACTCTACTAAAAGTGTACACATCAATTAACATAACTAAGATTCTCTGTTGTTCTGTATCAGTAGTATCAAAATAGAAGGAGATATTAGTTAGAGAATTTAGAGGAGTTAGAGGATTTAGAGAGCCGATGGGGATTATAGTTAGAGGATTTAGAGGAGTTAGAGGATTTAGAGAGCCTATGGGGATTAGAGTTCGAGGATTTAGAGAGCCTATGGGGATTAGAGTTAGAGGATTTAGAGAGTTAGAGGATTTAGAGAGCCGATGGGGATTAGAGTTAGAGGATTTAGAGAGCCGATGGGGATTATAGTTAGAGGATTTAGAGGAGTTAGAGGATTTAGAGAGCCTATGGGGATTAGAGTTTGAGGATTTAGAGAGCCTATGGGGATTAGAGTTAGAGGATTTAGAGGAGTTAGAGGATTTAGAGAGCCGATGGGGATTAGAGTTAGAAGATTTAGAGAGCCTATGGGGATTAGAGTTAGAGGATTTAGAGGAGTTAGAGGCCCTATGGGGATTAGAGTTAGAGGATTTAGAGGAGTTAGAGGATTTAGAGAGCCTATGGGGATTAGAGTTAGAGGATTTAGAGGAGTTAGAGGATTTAGAGGAGTTAGAGAATTTAGAGAGCCAATGGGGATTAGAGTTAGAGGATTTATAGGAGTTAGAGGCCCCATGGGGATTAGAGTTAGAGGATTTAGAGGAGTTAGAGGCCCTATGGGAATTAGAGTTAGAGGATTTAGAGGATTTAGAGGCCCTATAGGGATTAAAGTTAGAGGATTTAGAGGAGTTAGAGGATTTAGAGGAGTTAGAGGCCCTATGGGAATTAGAGTTAGAGGATTTAGAGGATTTAGAGGCCCTATAGGGATTAAAGTTAGAGGATTTAGAGGAGTTAGAGGATTTAGAGGAGTGGGGCGCTATCTTGGAGGAACAGTAAGTACTACTGTGAAGCTCATGTCTACAGAGCAGGAGAAGACATGAGCCTCACATCAGTTAGTGTCATCATTTGTTTTGTTGTTAGGCCTGATCAGGTTTGATAGCCTGTACATTACATTTAATGCAGTCAAAATGCCGGAATTACATGCAATTGTCCAAATTTCATATTCTGAATCCTCACCCAGACTTTTATGGGGAGGGAGTGAGGGAGGGAGGGAGGGAGGGGCATCCAGCCAAGAGGAGTGGGAAAGGAGATATTTAAATCTAGTGACAGGCCCAATCACTGTCTAGTGACAGGCCCAATCACTGTCTAATGACAGGCCCAATCACTGTCTAGTGACAGGCCCAATCACTGTCTAGTGACAGGCCCAATCACTGTCTAGTGACAGGCCCAATCACTGTCTAGTGACAGGCCCAATCACTGTCTAGTGACAGGCCCAATCACTGTCTAATGACAGGCCCAATCACTGTCTAATGACAGGCCCAATCACTGTCTAATGACAGGCCCAATCACTGTCTAGTGACAGGCCCAATCACTGTCTAGTGACAGGCCCAATCACTGTCTAATGACAGGCCCAATCACTGTCTAGTGACAGGCCCAATCACTGTCTAGTGACAGTCCCCATCACTGTCTAGTGACAGGCCCAATCACTGTCTAGTGACAGGCCCAATCACTGTCTAGTGACAGGCCCAATCACTGTCTAATGACAGGCCCAATCACTGTCTAATGACAGGCCCAATCACTGTCTAATGACAGGCCCAATCACTGTCTAATGACAGGCCCAATCACTGTCTAGTGACAGGCCCAATCACTGTCTAGTGACAGGCCCAATCACTGTCTAGTGACAGGCCCAATCACTGTCTAGTGACAGGCCCAATCACTGTCTAGTGACAGGCCCAATCACTGTCTAGTGACAGGCCCAATCACTGTCTAATGACAGGCCCAATCACTGTCTAGTGACAGGCCCAATCACTGTCTAATGACAGGCCCAATCACTGTCTAGTGACAGGCCCAATCACTGTCTAGTGACAGGCCCAATCACTGTCTAATGACAGGCCCAATCACTGTCTAGTGACAGGCCCAATCACTGTCTAATGACAGGCCCAATCACTGTCTAGTGACAGGCCCAATCACTGTCTAGTGACAGGCCCAATCACTGTCTAGTGACAGGCCCAATCACTGTCTAGTGACAGGCCCAATCACTGTCTAATGACAGGCCCAATCACTGTCTAGTGACAGGCCCAATCACTGTCTAATGACAGGCCCAATCACTGTCTAGTGACAGGCCCAATCACTGTCTAGTGACAGGCCCAATCACTGTCTAATGACAGGCCCAATCACTGTCTAGTGACAGGCCCAATCACTGTCTAATGACAGGCTCAATCACTGTCTAATGACAGGCCCAATCACTGTCTAGTGACAGGCCCAATCACTGTCTAGTGACAGGCCCAATCACTGTCTAGTGACAGGCCCAATCACTGTCTAATGACAGGCCCAATCACTGTCTAGTGACAGGCCCAATCACTGTCTAGTGACAGGCCCAATCACTGTCTAATGACAGGCCCAATCACTGTCTAATGACAGGCCCAATCACTGTCTCGTGACAGGCCCAATCACTGTCTAGTGACAGGCCCAATCACTGTCTAATGACAGGCCCAATCACTGTCTAGTGACAGGCCCAATCACTGTCTAGTGACAGGCCCAATCACTGTCTAGTGACAGGCCCAATCACTGTCTAGTGACAGGCCCAATCACTGTCTAATGACAGGCCCAATCACTGTCTAGTGACAGGCCCAATCACTGTCTAGTGACAGGCCCAATCACTGTCTAGTGACAGGCCCAATCACTGTCTAATGTTTCTGTGTTATTCCTGCCTGTTGCTAGGGGAGAATGTGTTTCCTGTAACCTGATAGGTCGGCGCTGGGAGGGAGGCGGTCCTATGGGGAGGAAATTACACATTCACTTGATATGATTGCCAAGTGTACACTTTCTGCTCTCCGCCCTCCACTCCCCCCAACCAAATTGGCATGGACCCGTGTCGCTCGTGTCGTCCATAGTTATAGGAACCTAGAAACAGGGACACAGCTGCCAGCACATCCCATGCAGTCAAAACCAAACACAGATGTTTTTCAGATGTTCACTTATTACCATACCATTAATACCTCTTAGACAATTGGTCATTGTGTCGCTGTGAGAAGAAAGAGAAAAGTTATGAATGAGGCTGATTCATGAAGACTTTGCTCTGGTTCGTCAGTGCTCTTCATCAAGGAGTTTTGCTCATTAGAGTTGTAGTGTTTGTAATGCGGTTCTTTGCACCGTGTTGGTGTGTCCTCAGAGGAACCAGGCCGGCTTGAAGCAGATTTGTTTCAGGCGGTGGGGTTTCAACAGAACAAGAGAAAAAGGGTGGTTGGCATAGAGAATAAAGAGGCACAGGGTGGTGGGCATAGAGAATAAAGAGGCACAGGGTGGTGGGCATAGAGAATAAAGAGGCACAGGGTGGTGGGCATAGAGAATAAAGAGGCACAGGGTTGATGGGCATAGAGAATAAAGAGGCACAGGGTGGTGGGCATAGAGAATAAAGAGGCACAGGGTTGATGGGCATAGAGAATAAAGAGGCACAGGGTGGTGGGCATAGAGAATAAAGAGGCACAGGGTGGTGGGCATAGAGAATAAAGAGACACAGGGTTGATGGGCATAGAGAATAAAGAGGCACAGGGTGGTGGGCATAGAGAATAAAGAGACAGTGTTGATGGCATAGAGAATAAAGAGGCACAGGGTGGTGGGCATAGAGAATAAAGAGGCACAGGGTGGTGGGCATAGGGAATAAAGAGACACAGGGTTGATGGGCATAGGGAATAAAGAGACAGTGTTGATGGCATAGAGAATAAAGAGGCACAGGGTGGTGGGCATAGAGAATAAAGAGGCACAGGGTGGTGGGCATAGGGAATAAAGAGACACAGGGTTGATGGGCATAGGGAATAAAGAGACAGTGTTGATGGCATAGAGAATAAAGAGGCACAGGGTGGTGGGCATAGAGAATAAAGAGGCACAGGGTTGATGGGCATAGGGGATAAAGAGACACAGGGTTGATGGCATAGGGAATAAAGAGGCACAGGGTTGATGGCATAGAGAATAAAGAGGCACAGGGTGGTGGGCATAGGGAATAAAGAGACACAGGGTTGATGGGCATAGGGAATAAAGAGACAGTGTTGATGGCATAGAGAATAAAGAGGCACAGGGTTGATGGGCATAGGGAATAAAGAGGGACAGGGTTGATGGGCTTAGGGAATAAATAGACACAGGGTTGATGGGCTTAGGGAATAAAGAGACACAGGGTTGATGGGCATAGAGAATAAAGAGGCACAGGGTGGTGGGCATAGGGAATAAAGAGGCACAGGGTGGTGGGCATAGAGAATAAAGAGACACAGGGGGGTGGGCATAGAGAATAAAGAGGCACATGGTTGATGGGCATAGAGAATAAAGAGACACAGGGTGGTGGGCATAGAGAATAAAGAGGCACATGGTTGATGGGCATAGAGAATAAAGAGGCACAGGGGGGTGGGCATAGAGAATAAAGAGACACAGGGTGGTGGGCATAGAGAATAAAGAGACACAGGGTGGTGGGCATAGAGAATAAAGAGACACAGGGTGGTGGGCATAGAGAATAAAGAGGCACAGGGGGGTGGGCATAGAGAATAAAGAGACACATGGTTGATGGGCATAGAGAATAAAGAGGGAAAGGGAAAATGGCACGTTCCCCCTTCAGAGGTCTGAGAGATCAAGTAGCACCACTCCCTCTGTCTAGCGTCTTCTTTTCTCAGCGTCTCCTGCTGATTGCCATGGTGACGTCATTGTTGGTATCATTCTAAAGCTGCTGAATCGTTTCCTGTGATGGTCTCTCCTGTCGTCTCGGGTTGTAGTTCATTCATTTCACCTGCTTTGGTATTATTAGTGCTATCAGGTGGCGTAGTCGTAGTCCCATCCTGACCTTCCTCCTCGTCCTGCTCCTCCTCTTCCTCCTTCCCAGTACTGGGCATGGCCTTGTCCAGGTTCAGGAGAGTATGGATGAGGAGGCAGGGTTAGGGCGTGTCTGACCAGGGTGGGGCCAGACCCAGGAAAGTTCCCATAGCATCATGTGTTCCAGGAGATGGCAGCGCTGTGTTCCTTAGCTTTCATGCGCAGCGCTGCGATACTAGAAGACTTTCTGTCTGGGTCGACACTGGTCAGGTCGTAACCGCTGAGACCGCCACCCACTCCGCCCATTCCTCCAGCCCCAAAGAGACTTCCCATGTGTGTCTGTCCCATGTGACCCTCATGCCCCATTACGCCCGGGCTGGGCACGCCTAGGTAGTCGGAGACCCCTCCATGAGGGTGGGGAGGCATGCAGGAGGTGACTGACCCGTCACAGGGCACCACACAGCCAGGTACAGGAGAGACACCGCTGCCAACACCTAGCCACGATGGGTTCTGGATCTACATGGAGGAACAGACAAGAGCAGGAGGTTTAAGAGAAATCAAATATTGTAACCCAGAGAAACAAAATGCTGACTGACTTGATTTTTCTTCTGGAGGCAAAAGTGGCTAACTAGCAGAAACAGCAGATTCAGTCAATCCCCTTTGACAGAACCACCCAAACATTCCAGTTCAAATCTCCACTTTTACTTCACAAGAGATTACTCCAGAGGGCGCTGGTGGAAGGAGCTATAGGAGGACGGGCTTGTAGCAATGACTGGAATGGAATAGATGGAACGGAGTCAAACGTGTGGTTTCCATACGTCTGATACCGTTCCATTTATACCCTGAGAACGTCCTCCTATAGCTCCTCCCACCAGCCTCCTCTGGATTACTCGTATTCTTTCACTTCCATGCTTGTTCATACTGTGGTCATGAGCGCTATCCCATCCCTCCTGTACCTGTGTGTAGTTCTCTGGCCTGGTGAGGAGGGGTAGCTCGTAGGCAGTAGAGAAGTGAGTCCTGACCTGCTGCATCTGACCAAACCTCTCCCTCTTCCGCCACTTAGCACGCCGGTTCTGGAACCACACCTGCAGAGAGGAAGAGGACACATCAGAAATAACAATTCATCTGATTCATAATGGTGTCATGGGCTTTGTCTCATCTGATTCATAATGGTGTCATGGGCTCAGTCTCAGCTGATTCATAATGGTGTCATGGGCTCTGTCTCAGCTGATTCATAATGGTGTCATGGGGGAGAGGAAGAGGACACATCAGAAATAACAATTCATCTGATTCATAATGGTGTCATGGGCTCTGTCTCATCTGATTCATAATGGTGTCATGGGGGAGAGGAAGAGGACACATCAGAAATAACAATTCATCTGATTCATAATGGTGTCATGGGCTCAGTCTCAGCTGATTCATAATGGTGTCATGGGCTCAGTCTCAGCTGATTCATAATGGTGTCATGGGTTCTGTTTCATCTGATTCATAATGGTGTCATGGGCTCAGTCTCATCTGATTCATAATGGTGGCATGGGCTCTGTTGCATCTGATTCATAATGGTGTCATGGCCTCTGTTTCATCTGATTCATAATGGTCTCATGGGCTCAGTCTCATCTGATTCATAATGGTGTCATGGGCTCTGTTGCATCTGATTCATAATGGTGCCATGGGCTCTGTTTAATCTGATTCATAATGGTGTCATGGGCTCAGTCTCATCTGATTCATAATGGTGTCATGGGCTCTGTCTCAGATTCATAATGGTGTCATGGGCTCTGTTTCATCTGATTCATAATGGTGTCATGGGTGTCATGGGCTCAGTCTCATCTGATTCGTAATGGTGTCATGGGCTCTGTTGCATCTGATTCATAATGGTGTCATGGGCTCTGTTTAATCTGATTCATAATGGTGTCATGGGCTCAGTCTCATCTGATTCATAATGGTGTCATGGGCTCTGTCTCAGATTCATAATGGTGTCATGGCCTCTGTTTCATCTGATTCATAATGGTGTCATGGGCTCTGTTTCATCTGATTCATAATGGTATCATGGGCTCAGTCTCATCTGATTCATAATGGTGTCATGGCCTCTGTCTCATCTGATTCATAATGGTGGCATGGGCTCAGTCTCATCTGATTCATAATGGTGTCATGGGCTGAGTCTCATCTGATTCATAATGGTGTCATGGGCTCAGTCTCATCTGATTCATAATGGTGTCATGGGCTCAGTCTCATCTGATTCATAATGGTGTCATGGGCTCAGTCTCATCTGATTCATAATGGTGTCATGGGGGAGAGGAGGAGGATAAATCAGAAACAACACTCTTAGAAAACAGGGGCTATTAGAACCAGGTAGCCTAGTGGTTAGAGGGTTTCTGGATCGAATTCCTGAGCTGATAGGTAAAAATATATTGTTCCGCCACAGAACAAGGCAGTTAACCCACTGTTCCTCGGTAAGCTGTCATTGTAGATAAGAATTTGTTCTTAACTGACTTGCGTAATTAAATGAAGGCTGTCGCTGTAGGAGAACAGTTGAAGTCGGAAGTTTACATATACCTTAGCCAAATATATTTAAATTCAGTTTTTCACAATTCCTGACATTTAATCATAATAAAAATTCTGACTTAGGTCAGTAAGGATCACCACTTTATTTTAAGAATGTGAAATGTCAGAATAATAGTAGAGAGAATGATTTATTTCTTTCATCACTCCAATACTTGACTCCTGACTGATGTCTTCAGATGTTGCTTCAATATAGCCACATAATTTTCCTCCTCATGATGCCATCTATTTTGTGAAGTGCACCGGTCCCTTCTGCAGCAAAGCACCCCCACAACATGATGCTGCCACCCCCATGCTTCACGGTTGGGATGGTGTTCTTCGGCTTGTAAACCTCCCCGTTTTTCCTCCAAACATTACGATGTTAATTATGTCCAAACAGTTCTATTTTTGTTTCATCAGATCAGAAGACATTTCTCCAAAAAGTACGATCTTTGTCCCCATGTGCAAACCGTAGTCTGGCTTTTTTATGGCGGTTTTGGAGCAGTGGCTTCTTCCTTGCTGAGCAGCCTTTCAGGTTATGTCGATATAGGACCCGGTTTACTGTGGATATAGATACTTTTGTACCTGTTTCCTCCAACATCTTCACAAGGTCCTTTGCTGTTGTTCTGGGATTGATTTGCACTTTTCGCACCAAAAGTACGTTCATCTCTAGGAGACAGAACGCATCTCCTTCCTGAGCGGTATGACAGCTACGTTGTCCCATGGTGTTCATACTTGCATACTATTGTTTGTACAAATGAACGTGGTACCTTCAGGTGTTTGGAAATTGCTCCCAAGGATGAACCAGACTTGTGGAGGTTTATCATGTTTCCTGAGGTCTTGGCTGATTTCTTTTGATTTTCCCATGATGTCAAGTAAAGAGGCTCCGAGTTTGAAGGTAGGCCTTGAAATACATCCACAGGTACAGCTTCAATTGACTCAAATGATGTCAATTAGCCTATCAGAAGCTTCTAAAGCCATGACATAATTTTGTGGAATGTTCCAAGCTGTCTAAAGGCACAGTCAACTTCGTGTATGTAAACTTCTGACCCACTGGAATTGTGATACAGTGAAATAATCTGTCTGTAAACAATTGTTGGAAAAATGACTTGTGTCATGCACAAAGTAGATATCCTAACCGACTTGCCAAAACTATAGTTTGTTAACAAGACATTTGTGAAGTGGTTGAAAAACTAGTTTTAATGACTCCAACCTAAGTGTATGTAAACTAGTTTTAATGACTCCAACCTAAGTGTATGTAAACTAGTTTTAATGACTCCAACCTAAGTGTGTGTAAACTAGTTTTAATGACTCCAACCTAAGTGTATGTAAACTAGTTTTAATGACTCCAACCTAAGTTTATGTAAACTAGTTTTAATGACTCCAACCTAAGTTTATGTAAACTAGTTTTAATGACTCCAACCTAAGTGGATGTAAACTAGTTTTAATGACTCCAACCTAAGTGTATGTAAACTAGTTTTAATGACTCCAACCTAAGTGTATGTAAACTAGTTTTAATGACTCCAACCTAAGTTTATGTAAACTAGTTTTAATGACTCCAACCTAAGTGTGTGTAAACTAGTTTTAATGACTCCAACCTAAGTGTGTGTAAACTAGTTTTAATGACTCCAACCTAAGTGTGTGTAAACTAGTTTTAATGACTCCAACCTAAGTGTGTGTAAACTAGTTTTAATGACTCCAACCTAAGTGGATGTAAACTAGTTTTAATGACTCCAACCTAAGTGTATGTAAACTAGTTTTAATGACTCCAACCTAAGTGTATGTAAACTAGTTTTAATGACTCCAACCTAAGTGTATGTAAACTAGTTTTAATGACTCCAACCTAAGTGTATGTAAACTAGTTTTAATGACTCCAACCTAAGTTTATGTAAACTAGTTTTAATGACTCCAACCTAAGTGTGTGTAAACTAGTTTTAATGACTCCAACCTAAGTGTGTGTAAACTAGTTTTAATGACTCCAACCTAAGTGTGTGTAAACTAGTTTTAATGACTCCAACCTAAGTGTGTGTAAACTAGTTTTAATGACTCCAACCTAAGTGGATGTAAACTAGTTTTAATGACTCCAACCTAAGTGTATGTAAACTAGTTTTAATGACTCCAACCTAAGTGTATGTAAACTAGTTTTAATGACTCCAACCTAAGTGTATGTAAACTAGTTTTAATGACTCCAACCTAAGTGGATGTAAACTAGTTTTAATGACTCCAACCTAAGTGTATGTAAACTAGTTTTAATGACTCCAACCTAAGTGTATGTAAACTAGTTTTAATGACTCCAACCTAAGTGTATGTAAACTAGTTTTAATGACTCCAACCTAAGTGTATGTAAACTAGTTTTAATGACTCCAACCTAAGTGTATGTAAACTAGTTTTAATGACTCCAACCTAAGTGTATGTAAACTAGTTTTAATGACTCCAACCTAAGTGTATGTAAACTAGTTTTAATGACTCCAACCTAAGTGTATGTAAACTAGTTTTAATGACTCCAACCTAAGTGTATGTAAACTAGTTTTAATGACTCCAACCTAAGTGTATGTAAACTAGTTTTAATGACTCCAACCTAAGTGTATGTAAACTAGTTTTAATGCCTCCAACCTAAGTGTATGTAAACTAGTTTTAATGACTCCAACCTAAGTGTATGTAAACTAGTTTTAATGACTCCAACCTAAGTGGATGTAAACTAGTTTTAATGACTCCAACCTAAGTGTATGTAAACTAGTTTTAATGACTCCAACCTAAGTGTATGTAAACTAGTTTTAATGACTCCAACCTAAGTGTATGTAAACTAGTTTTAATGACTCCAACCTAAGTGTATGTAAACTAGTTTTAATGACTCCAACCTAAGTGTATGTAAACTAGTTTTAATGACTCCAACCTAAGTGTATGTAAACTAGTTTTAATGACTCCAACCTAAGTGTATGTAAACTAGTTTTAATGACTCCAACCTAAGTGTATGTAAACTAGTTTTAATGACTCCAACCTAAGTGTATGTAAACTAGTTTTAATGACTCCAACCTAAGTGTATGTAAACTAGTTTTAATGACTCCAACCTAAGTGTATGTAAACTAGTTTTAATGCCTCCAACCTAAGTGTATGTAAACTAGTTTTAATGACTCCAACCTAAGTGTATGTAAACTAGTTTTAATGACTCCAACCTAAGTGTATGTAAACTAGTTTTAATGACTCCAACCTAAGTGTATGTAAACTAGTTTTAATGACTCCAACCTAAGTGTATGTAAACTAGTTTTAATGACTCCAACCTAAGTTTATGTAAACTAGTTTTAATGACTCCAACCTAAGTGTATGTAAACTAGTTTTAATGACTCCAACCTAAGTGTATGTAAACTAGTTTTAATGACTCCAACCTAAGTGTATGTAAACTAGTTTTAATGACTCCAACCTAAGTGTATGTAAACTAGTTTTAATGACTCCAACCTAAGTGGATGTAAACTAGTTTTAATGACTCCAACCTAAGTGGATGTAAACTAGTTTTAATGACTCCAACCTAAGTGTATGTAAACTAGTTTTAATGACTCCAACCTAAGTGTATGTAAACTAGTTTTAATGACTCCAACCTAAGTGTATGTAAACTAGTTTTAATGCCTCCAACCTAAGTGTATGTAAACTAGTTTTAATGACTCCAACCTAAGTGTATGTAAACTAGTTTTAATGACTCCAACCTAAGTGTATGTAAACTAGTTTTAATGACTCCAACCTAAGTGTATGTAAACTAGTTTTAATGACTCCAACCTAAGTGTATGTAAACTAGTTTTAATGACTCCAACCTAAGTTTATGTAAACTAGTTTTAATGACTCCAACCTAAGTGTATGTAAACTAGTTTTAATGACTCCAACCTAAGTGTATGTAAACTAGTTTTAATGACTCCAACCTAAGTGTATGTAAACTAGTTTTAATGACTCCAACCTAAGTGTATGTAAACTAGTTTTAATGACTCCAACCTAAGTGTATGTAAACTAGTTTTAATGACTCCAACCTAAGTGTATGTAAACTAGTTTTAATGACTCCAACCTAAGTGGATGTAAACTAGTTTTAATGACTCCAACCTAAGTTTATGTAAACTAGTTTTAATGACTCCAACCTAAGTTTATGTAAACTAGTTTTAATGACTCCAACCTAAGTGTATGTAAACTAGTTTTAATGACTCCAACCTAAGTTTATGTAAACTAGTTTTAATGACTCCAACCTAAGTGTATGTAAACTAGTTTTAATGACTCCAACCTAAGTGGATGTAAACTAGTTTTAATGACTCCAACCTAAGTTTATGTAAACTAGTTTTAATGACTCCAACCTAAGTGTATGTAAACTAGTTTTAATGACTCCAACCTAAGTGTATGTAAACTAGTTTTAATGACTCCAACCTAAGTGTATGTAAACTAGTTTTAATGCCTCCAACCTAAGTTTATGTAAACTAGTTTTAATGACTCCAACCTAAGTGTATGTAAACTAGTTTTAATGACTCCAACCTAAGTGTATGTAAACTAGTTTTAATGACTCCAACCTAAGTGTATGTAAACTAGTTTTAATGACTCCAACCTAAGTGTATGTAAACTAGTTTTAATGACTCCAACCTAAGTGTATGTAAACTAGTTTTAATGACTCCAACCTAAGTGTATGTAAACTAGTTTTAATGCCTCCAACCTAAGTTTATGTAAACTAGTTTTAATGACTCCAACCTAAGTGTATGTAAACTAGTTTTAATGACTCCAACCTAAGTGTATGTAAACTAGTTTTAATGACTCCAACCTAAGTTTATGTAAACTAGTTTTAATGACTCCAACCTAAGTGTATGTAAACTAGTTTTAATGACTCCAACCTAAGTGTATGTAAACTAGTTTTAATGACTCCAACCTAAGTGGATGTAAACTAGTTTTAATGACTCCAACCTAAGTTTATGTAAACTAGTTTTAATGACTCCAACCTAAGTGTATGTAAACTAGTTTTAATGACTCCAACCTAAGTGTATGTAAACTAGTTTTAATGACTCCAACCTAAGTGTGTGTAAACTAGTTTTAATGACTCCAACCTAAGTGTGTGTAAACTAGTTTTAATGACTCCAACCTAAGTGTATGTAAACTAGTTTTAATGACTCCAACCTAAGTGGATGTAAACTAGTTTTAATGACTCCAACCTAAGTGTATGTAAACTAGTTTTAATGACTCCAACCTAAGTGGATGTAAACTAGTTTTAATGACTCCAACCTAAGTGTATGTGAACTTCCGACTTCAACTGTAAATAGTTCCAGGTAAAACACTTTTTGGTTACAGGTTGAAAAAGTTTTGGCTCCAGGTGGAACCCTTTTTGGTTCCAGATGGAATGCTTTTTGTTCTAGGTGGAACCCTTTTTGGTTCCAGATAGAATGCTTTTTGTTCCAGGTGGAACCCTTTTTGGTTCCAGAAAGAATGCTTTTTGTTCTAGGTGGAACCCTTTTTGGTTCCAGATAGAATGCTTTTGTTCTAGGTGGAACCCTTTTTGGTTCCAGAAAACCATCTACACATTCAACTAGTGAGAGTAGCCTGACAGGAGACTATCTAAACTACCGAGGGTGAAGAAAACCATCTACACATTCAACTAGTGAGAGTAGCCTGACAGGAGACTGTCTAAACTACCGAGGGTGAAGAAAACCATCTACACATTCAACTAGTGAGAGTAGCCTGACAGGAGACTGTCTAAACTACCGAGGGTGAAGAAAACCATCTACACATTCAACTAGTGAGAGTAGCCTGACAGGAGACTGTCTAAACTACCGAGGGTGAAGAAAACCATCTACACATTCAACTAGTGAGAGTAGCCTGACATGAGACTGTCTAAA
>NC_143023.1:98533866-98563866 GCF_057628025.1 Oncorhynchus mykiss | reverse complement strand
GGCTTCAAGAGTTTTAAAACGTTTTAAAACTTCAAACTATACACCTTCAGCTCAGGAGTCTGAAAGGAATATCAATACGCTTTAGTGAGAAACACTTGTGTGTGTGTCAGAGTTAATAAGATCATGGCATAGTTTAGCAGTGACAGAGACAGTTAGCTAGGCGTGTGCTACTTGCGTTGTTTGTTTTCCTGGATTAGCAGGCCTCTGGCTAACTACGGCTAACAGGCTCTGGTTAAACCCACATTGAGATGTCAACAGTCACCCCTGTCTGCCGTAACAACACCCCTGTCTACCATGACAACACCCCTGTCTGCCGTAACAACACCCCTGTCTACCATAACAACACCCTTGTCTACCATAACAACACCCCTGTCTACCATAAAAACACTCCTGTCTACCATAACATAACAACACCCCTGTCTACCATAACAACACCCCTGTCTACCATAACAACACCCTTGTCTACCATAACAACACTCCTGTCTACCAAAAAAACACTCCTGTCTACCATAACATAACAACACCCCTGTCTACCATAACAACACCCCTGTCTACCATAACAACACTCCTGTCTGCCATAACAACACCCCTGTCTGTCATAACAACACCCCTGTCTGTCACAACAACACCCCTGTCTACCATAACAACACCCCTGTCTACCATAACAACACTCCTGTCTACCATAACAACACTCCTGTCTACCATAACAACACTCCTGTCTACCATAATAATACTCCTGTCTGCCATAACAACACCCCTGTCTACTATAACAACACCCCTAAAAGCCCGCCTCTATCAAGTAAACCCTTCTTCAGAGCTCCACTTGTTGGGAGTTCATGACCTCATGTAATAACTGAAGCGGGTCAACCCGTCTATTGGTGGCTAAATCCCAAATCGTCAGCTTCCACCTCGACCCTCCATTTGAGCTAGTTCCTCTGTCTTTTGTGTGGAGTGACTTTTGTCTCATTAATATCAAAACTTCTGAAGTTGAGAACTCAATTCTTGATATTGCAGACAAAAATAATGATGTTGAAAGCAAAACATAAACCCAAAAGTATTGATAGCAAATATATATATATATATATTTCAAGGAAATCATTTAGAAATAAGCGAACATTTGAATTGTGATGAATGCAAAAAAAACACATTCTGTGAATCATTTTCTAGGATAATTCAATCGCGATCAAATGCCACCTTTTTTAACGGCATGGATTTCATTTATATACTATCTCTCTACTTCCTGATGTGCTTTTACATAGTACGGGGGAAAGCTCCCCTCATCCACCACATGGAACCCACTTGGGTGATGCACAGCAAACATTTTGTGCCCAAAACACTCATCACACATCGGCTAGCATGGTGGAGAGGTGAGGCATGATCTTTGCCACAATTAGTGGTGAGTGGGATGATGAGGTGGCCATGATCTCTGACACAATTAGTGGTGAGTGGGATGATGAGGTGGCCATGATCTCTGACACAATTAGTGGTGAGTGGGATGATGAGGTGGCCATGATCTCTGCCACAATTAGTGGTGAGTGGGATGATGAGGTGACTATGATCTCTGCCACAATTAGTGGTGAGTGGGATGATGGGGTGTCCATGATCTCTGCCACAATTAGTGGTGAGTGGGATGATGAGGTGGCCATGATCTCTGCCACAATTAGTGGTGAGTGGGATGATGGGGTGGCCATGATCTCTGACACAATTAGTGGTGAGTGGGTTGATGAGGTGGCCATGATCTCTGCCACAATTAGTGGTGAGTGGGATGATGAGGTGGCCACGATCTCTGACACAATTAGTGGTGAGTGGGATGATGAGGTGGCCATGATCTCTGACACAATTAGTGGTGAGTGGGATGATGAGGTGGCCATGATCTCTGACACAATTAGTGGTGAGTGGGATGATGAGGTGGCCATGATCTCTGCCACAATTAGTGGTGAGTGGGATGATGAGGTGACTATGATCTCTGCCACAATTAGTGGTGAGTGGGATGATGGGGTGGCCATGATCTCTGACACAATTAGTGGTGAGTGGGATGATGAGGTGGCCATGATCTCTGCCACAATTAGTGGTGAGTGGGATGATGGGGTGGCCATGATCTCTGACACAATTAGTGGTGAGTGGGATGATGAGGTGGCCATGATCTCTGACACAATTAGTGGTGAGTGGGTTGATGAGGTGGCCATGATCTCTGCCAAAATTAGTGGTGAGTGGGATGATGAGGTGGCCATGATCTCTGCCACAATTAGTGGTGAGTGGGATGATGAGGTGGCCATGATCTCTGCCACAATTAGTGGTGAGTGGGATGATGAGGTGGCCATGATCTCTGCCACAATTAGTGGTGAGTGGGATGATGAGGTGGCCATGATCTCTGCCACAATTAGTGGTGAGTGGGATGATGAGGTGGCCATGATCTCTGACACAATTAGTGGTGAGTGGGATGATGAGGTGGCCATGATCTCTGCCACAATTAGTGGTGAGTGGGATGATGGGGTGGCCATGATCTCTGACACAATTAGTGGTGAGTGGGATGATGAGGTGGCCATGATCTCTGCCACAATTAGTGGTGAGTGGGATGATGGGGTGGCCACGATCTCTGACACAATTAGCGGTGAGTGGGATGATGAGGTGGCCATGATCTCTGACACAATTAGTGGTGAGTGGGATGATGAGGTGGCCATGATCTCTGACACAATTAGTGGTGAGTGGGTTGATGAGGTGGCCATGATCTCTGCCACAATTAGTGGTGAGTGGGATGATGAGGTGGCCATGATCTCTGCCACAATTAGTGGTGAGTGGGATGATGAGGTGGCCATGATCTCTGACACAATTAGTGGTGAGTGGGATGATGAGGTGGCCATGATCTCTGACACAATTAGTGGTGAGTGGGATGATGAGGTGGCCATGATCTCTGCCACAATTAGTGGTGAGTGGGATGATGAGGTGACTATGATCTCTGCCACAATTAGTGGTGAGTGGGATGATGGGGTGGCCATGATCTCTGACACAATTAGTGGTGAGTGGGATGATGGGGTGGCCATGATCTCTGACACAATTAGTGGTGAGTGGGATGATGAGGTGGCCATGATCTCTGCCACAATTAGTGGTGAGTGGGATGATGGGGTGGCCATGATCTCTGACACAATTAGTGGTGAGTGGGATGATGAGGTGGCCATGATCTCTGCCACAATTAGTGGTGAGTGGGATGATGGGGTGGCCATGATCTCTGACACAATTAGTGGTGAGTGGGATGATGAGGTGGCCATGATCTCTGCCACAATTAGTGGTGAGTGGGATGATGGGGTGGCCACGATCTCTGACACAATTAGTGGTGAGTGGGATGATGAGGTGGCCATGATCTCTGACACAATTAGTGGTGAGTGGGATGATGAGGTGGCCATGATCTCTGCCACAATTAGTGGTGAGTGGGATGATGAGGTGGCCATGATCTCTGACACAATTAGTGGTGAGTGGGATGATGAGGTGTCCACGATCTCTGCCACAATTAGTGGTGAGTGGGATGATGAGGTGTCCACGATCTCTGCCACAATTAGTGGTGAGTGGGATGATGAGGTGTCCACGATCTCTGCCACAATTAGTGGTGAGTGGGATGATGAGGTGTCCATGATCTCTGCCACAATTAGTGGTGAGTGGGATGATGAGGTGTCCATGATCTCTGCCACAATTAGTGGTGAGTGGGATGATGAGGTGTCCATGATCTCTGCCACAGTTAGTGGTGAGTGGGATGATGAGGTGGCCATGATCTCTGCCACAATTAGTGGTGAGTGGGATGATGAGGTGGCCATGATCTCTGCCACAATTAGTGGTGAGTGGGATGATGAGGTGGCCATGATCTCTGCCACAATTAGTGGTGAGTGGGATGATGAGGTGGCCATGATCTCTGACACAATTAGTGGTGAGTGGGATGATGAGGTGGCCATGATCTCTGCCACAATTAGTGGTGAGTGGGATGATGGGGTGGCCATGATCTCTGACACAATTAGTGGTGAGTGGGATGATGAGGTGGCCATGATCTCTGCCACAATTAGTGGTGAGTGGGATGATGGGGTGGCCACGATCTCTGACACAATTAGCGGTGAGTGGGATGATGAGGTGGCCATGATCTCTGACACAATTAGTGGTGAGTGGGATGATGAGGTGGCCATGATCTCTGACACAATTAGTGGTGAGTGGGTTGATGAGGTGGCCATGATCTCTGCCACAATTAGTGGTGAGTGGGATGATGAGGTGGCCATGATCTCTGCCACAATTAGTGGTGAGTGGGATGATGAGGTGGCCATGATCTCTGACACAATTAGTGGTGAGTGGGATGATGAGGTGGCCATGATCTCTGACACAATTAGTGGTGAGTGGGATGATGAGGTGGCCATGATCTCTGCCACAATTAGTGGTGAGTGGGATGATGAGGTGACTATGATCTCTGCCACAATTAGTGGTGAGTGGGATGATGGGGTGGCCATGATCTCTGACACAATTAGTGGTGAGTGGGATGATGGGGTGGCCATGATCTCTGACACAATTAGTGGTGAGTGGGATGATGAGGTGGCCATGATCTCTGCCACAATTAGTGGTGAGTGGGATGATGGGGTGGCCATGATCTCTGACACAATTAGTGGTGAGTGGGATGATGAGGTGGCCATGATCTCTGCCACAATTAGTGGTGAGTGGGATGATGGGGTGGCCATGATCTCTGACACAATTAGTGGTGAGTGGGATGATGAGGTGGCCATGATCTCTGCCACAATTAGTGGTGAGTGGGATGATGGGGTGGCCACGATCTCTGACACAATTAGTGGTGAGTGGGATGATGAGGTGGCCATGATCTCTGACACAATTAGTGGTGAGTGGGATGATGAGGTGGCCATGATCTCTGCCACAATTAGTGGTGAGTGGGATGATGAGGTGGCCATGATCTCTGACACAATTAGTGGTGAGTGGGATGATGAGGTGTCCACGATCTCTGCCACAATTAGTGGTGAGTGGGATGATGAGGTGTCCACGATCTCTGCCACAATTAGTGGTGAGTGGGATGATGAGGTGTCCATGATCTCTGCCACAATTAGTGGTGAGTGGGATGATGAGGTGTCCATGATCTCTGCCACAATTAGTGGTGAGTGGGATGATGAGGTGTCCATGATCTCTGCCACAGTTAGTGGTGAGTGGGATGATGAGGTGGCCATGATCTCTGCCACAATTAGTGGTGAGTGGGATGATGAGGTGGCCATGATCTCTGCCACAATTAGTGGTGAGTGGGATGATGAGGTGTCCATGATCTCTGACACAATTAGTGGTGAGTGGGATGATGAGGTGGCCATGATCTCTGCCACAATTAGTGGTGAGTGGGATGATGAGGTGGCCATGATCTCTGACACAATTAGTGGTGAGTGGGATGATGGGGTGTCCATGATCTCTGCCACAATTAGTGGTGAGTGGGATGATGAGGTGGCCATGATCTCTGCCACAATTAGTGGTGAGTGGGATGATGGGGTGGCCATGATCTCTGACACAATTAGTGGTGAGTGGGTTGATGAGGTGGCCATGATCTCTGCCACAATTAGTGGTGAGTGGGATGATGAGGTGGCCACGATCTCTGACACAATTAGTGGTGAGTGGGATGATGAGGTGGCCATGATCTCTGCCACAATTAGTGGTGAGTGGGATGATGAGGTGGCCATGATCTCTGCCACAATTAGTGGTGAGTGGGATGATGAGGTGACTATGATGGTCATTTAGCCAGAAAACTGAGGTTAACACGCCTTAGTCGTATATTACTTTCGAAGAATGAGGACATCCATTTAACATCCCAGAGATGGCAACCTACACAGGGGTAACATCACCTCCCTGCCCTGGAACACTGGGATTTGAACTTTAAGAATAGAGGGGAGAACAACCCCAACTGACACTCCGTCACCACTTCCAGCACCATCTGGTTTCCCATCCAGGACTGGCTCTGCTCTGCTTCAGAGGCAAACCATCAGTGGGATGCAGGGTGCTGCTGGAATCAATGTGTCAGAACTTGAAACGTCAGCTAAAGAAACGTCCAGGGTAACATAACCAGAGATAGGGACAATAGGCAGTAAAAGAGGGAGTTTGCACTTGATCGCTATCGTGTTGTCACGCCCTGATTTGGGGTGGGCATTCTATGTTTTCTATTTCTTTGTTTTTGGCCGAGTGTGGTTCCCAATCAGAGGCAGCTGTCTATCGTTGTCTCTGATTGGGAATCATACTTAGGCAGCCTTTTTCCCCATCATATGTTGTGGGTAATGATTTATTTTCTGTGTGTGTTTGTGTGCTGTCGGTTTCTGTTTACCTGTTTTGTTGTGAAGGTTTCACTTTATTAAAGATGTGGAATTACATGCACGCTGCACCTTGGCTCATCTATGACAGGGAGCTTGAAGACAGTGAACATGAACATTTGAAAATGGTTTTGCATTAATTTACAAAATGTTTTTTATTGTTGATTATCCTGCAATAATATATTTTTGTCACGCCCTGACCATAGTTTACTTTGTATTTTCTATGTTTTGATTGGTCAGGGTGTGATCTGAGTGGGCATTCTATGTTTCATGTCTTGTTTGTCTATTTCTATGTTCAGCCTGATATGGTTCTCAGTCAGAGGCAGGTGTTCGTCATTGTCTCTGATTGGGAACCATATTTAGGTAGCCTGGGTTTCACTGTGTGTTTGTGGGTGATTGTTCCTGTCTATGTGTTTTCACCAGATAGGCTGTTTAGGTTTTCGTTACGTTTATTGTTTTTGTACTGATTCGTGTTTAACGTTTGTTCATTAAAACATGGATCGCAATCTACACGCTGCATTTTGGTCCGACTCTCCATCTCACCAAGAAAACCGTTACAGAATCACCCACCACCAAAGGACCAAGCAGCGTGTCAACAGGCAGGAGCAGCGCGAGGAGAAGCGCAATAAGGATTTCTGGACATGGGAGGAAATCCTCGACGGGAGAGGACCCTGGGCTAAACCAGGGGAGTGTAGCCGCACTAAGGTGCAGCGGGAGAAGAAACAACAGGAACAGCCCAAGGAGGAGTACAGTATGGAGTATACTACTTGGGAGGAGATCGACAGGTGGGCGGCCGACCCAGGGAGAGTGCCGGAGCCCGCCTGGGATTCGCTGGAGCAGTGCGAGGAGGGTTACCGTAGAATGGAGGCGGTGAAAGCAGAGAGGCGCTGGTATGAGAAGGCAGCACGGCGACGCGGATGGAAGCCTGAGAGGCAGCCCCAAAAATTTCTTGGGGGGGGGGCTAACAGGGAGTATGGCTATGCCAGGTAGGAGACCTGGGCAGACTCCCTGTGCTTACCGGGGGGCTAGAGAGACCGGACAGGCACCGTGTTATGCAGTGGTGCGCACGGTGTCTCCAGTGCGGGTGCATAGCCCGGTGCGGTATATTCCAGCTCCGCGTGTCGGCCGGGCTAGATTGAGCGTCGAGCCTAATGCCATGAAGCCGGCTCTACGCAGCTGGTCCCCAGTGCGTCTCCTTGGGCCGGTTTACATGGCACCAGCCTTGCGCTCGGTTTCTCCGGTTCGCCTGCATAGTCCAGTGCGGGCTATTCCACCTCGCCGCACTGGCAGGGCGACCGTGAGCATTCAACCAGGTAAGGTTGGGCAGGCTCGGTGCTCAAGAGCTCCAGTGCGCCAGCACGGTCCGGTTTTTCCAGTACCACCTCCACACCCCAGCCCTCCGGTAGCAGCTCCCCGCACCAGGCTTCCTGTGCGTGTCCTCGGCCCAGTACCACCAGTGCCAGCACCACGCATCAGGCCTACAGTGCGCCTCGCCTGTCCAGCGCTGCCAGAGCCTCCTTTCTCTTCAGCGCTGTCGGAGTCTCCCGCCTGTTTAGCGCTGTTAGAGCCTGCCTTCTCTACAGCGCTGCCGGAGTCTCCCGCCTGTTCAGAACTGCCAGTTAGCATAGAGCTGCCAGTTAGCATAGAGCTGCCAGTTAGCATAGAGCTGCCAGTTAGCATAGAGCTGCCAGTTAGCATAGAGCTGCCAGTTAGCTTAGAGCTGCCAGTTAGCAAGGAGCTGCCAGTCTGCAAGGAGCTGCCAGTCTGCATAGAGCTGCCAGTCTGCATGGAGCTGCCAGTCTGCAAGGAGCCGCCAGAGCTGCCAGTCTGCAGGATGCCGCCAAAGCTGCCAGTCTGCAAGGAGCCGCCAGAGCTGCCAGTCTGCAAGGAGCCGCCAGAGCTGCCAGTTAGCATGGAGCAGCCAGGGCCGCCAGTCAGCATGGAGCAGCCAGGGCCGCCAGTCAGCATGGAGCAGCCAGGGCCGCCAGTCAGCATGGAGCAGCCAGGGCCGCCAGTCAGCATGGAGCAGCCAGTCAGCATGGAGCAGCCAGTCAGCATGGAGCAGCCAGTCAGCATGGAGCAGCCAGAGCAGCCAGTCAGCATGGAGCAGCCAGAGCTGCCAGTCAGCATGGAGCAGTCAGTCAGCATGGAGCAGCCAGAGTTGCCAGTCAGCATGGAGCAGCCAGTCAGCATGGAGCAGCCAGAGCTACCAGTCATCATGGAGCAGCCAGAGAAGTCTGCCAGCATGGAGCAGCCAGAGCTGTCAGTCAGCATAGAGCAGCCAGAGCAGCCAGTCTGTGTCGACCAGTCTCTTCCAGATCTGCCAGTCGTCCAGACTCTTCCAGATCTGCCAGTCGACCAGACTCTTCCAGATCTGCCAGTCGACCAGACTCTTCTAGATCTGCCCGTCGTCCAGACTCTTCCAGATCTGCCCGTCGTCCAGACTCTTCCAGATCTGCCCGTCGTCCAGACTCTTCCAGATCTGCCAGTCGTCCAGACTCTTCCAGATCTGCCAGTCGACCAGACTCTTCCAGATCTGCCAGTCGACCAGACTCTTCCAGATCTGCCAGTCGACCAGACTCTTCCAGATCTGCCCGTCGTCCAGACTCTTCCAGATCTGCCCGTCGTCCAGACTCTTCCAGATCTGCCAGTCGTCCAGACTCTTCCAGATCTGCCAGTCGTCCAGACTCTTCCAGATCTGCCAGTCGTCCAGACTCTTCCAGATCTGCCAGTCGTCCAGACTCTTCCAGATCTGCCAGTCGTCCAGACTCTTCCAGATCTGCCAGTCGTCCAGACTCTTCCAGATCTGCCAGTCGTCCAGACTCTTCCAGATCTGCCAGTCGTCCAGACTCTTCCAGATCTGCCAGTCGTCCAGACTCTTCCAGATCTGCCAGTCGACCAGACTCTTCCAGATCTGCCAGTCGACCAGACTCTTCCAGATCTGCCAGTCGACCAGACTCTTCCAGATCTGCCAGTCGACCAGACTCTTCCAGATCTGCCAGTCGGCCAGATTCTCCCAGATCTGCCAGTCGTCCAGATTCTCCCGGATCCGCCAGTCAGCCAGGTTCTCTTGGATCCGCCAGTCAGCCAGGATCTTCCAGAACCGCCAGCCAGCCAGGATCTGCCGGATCCAACCACCTGCCTGAGCTTCCTCTCAGTGCTGAGCTTCTTCTCAGTGCTGAGCTTCCTCTCAGGGCTGAGCTACCCATCTGTCCCGAGTTACCTCTGTCCCGAGCTGTCCCTCTGTCCCATGTTATCATTGTGGTGGGTAACCTATTTAGGGACGTTTAGGAGGGGGATTAAAACTGTCATGGAGTGGGGTCCACGTCCAGCGCCAGAGCCGCCACCGCGGACAGATGCCCACCCAGACCCTCCCCTATAGGTTCAGGTTTTGCGGCCGGAGTCCGCACCTTGGGGGGGGGTACTGTCACGCCCTGACCATAGTTTACTTTGTATTTTCTATGTTTTGATTGGTCAGGGTGTGATCTGAGTGGGCATTCTATGTTTCATGTCTTGTTTGTCTATTTCTATGTTCAGCCTGATATGGTTCTCAGTCAGAGGCAGGTGTTCGTCATTGTCTCTGATTGGGAACCATATTTAGGTAGCCTGGGTTTCACTGTGTGTTTGTGGGTGATTGTTCCTGTCTATGTGTTTTCACCAGATAGGCTGTTTAGGTTTTCGTTACGTTTATTGTTTTTGTACTGATTCGTGTTTAACGTTTGTTCATTAAAACATGGATTGCAATCTACACGCTGCATTTTGGTCCGACTCTCCATCTCACCAAGAAAACCGTTACAATTTTTGAGTTAATTAACAGTATATTTTGCTTTCAATATCATAATTTTATTTTTCAATACTAAATCATTTTGTTTTTAGTTTCAGAGATTTTGCCTGATGTCACAAAAGTACAGGTGTCCCAAAGTTGAGAGTGAAAATGATGGCTAATTAGACCCTCGCTGCCAGCTTCAGAGCGAAGTGATATCCCAACGTTGACTCTCAAATCACATCGGTTATATTCATTCTTTCTGCAACATTTTAACAACTGAAGGAGGAAACCTTTACATACTAGTCAGATTCTGACAAATGTAACACATGAAAATACCTCCCAAGTTAAATGTTTGACTGTTACCGAGGTTAATATCTTGTAAAAACAACATGGGACTTTTCTCATTTTGAATTTCATGCTTGTTTTATTATTTAAATGTGGAACAATTAATTGCTTCGTTCAAGTCAGGAGTGTTTCCACCCCACACCCCCGGAATCTTGCATTCCTGTAGGAACCAGTCGCTTGCATTGATATCTCCGTAGTCCTCAGATACATCTGGGAGATGAGCCTCCTCTAACACTGTACGGAACACAACTGAGCCTGAACTCGCAGTCAGACAGACAGAAAGGCAGAAAGGCAGACAGACAGACAGACAGACATACAGACAGACATACATACATACAGACATACATACATACATACATACATACAGACATACATACAGACATACAGACATACATACATACAGACATACATACATACATACAGACATACATACATACAGACATACATTCATTCATTCATTCATTCCTGGTCTGACTGAACTATATTGAGTTAAATCAACGTAAAGACTAATCAAGAACAAACTGTGCATTGACACTTTAGAATGAAGTCTGAGTAGAGAAAGGGTTGATGTCTATGGTACTATGACTTATTAAAAACAGTATCTCTGTCTTTTTTAAAAGCCTCCCCTCTTTAGGGTTTGGTCATTCCCCAGGTAGCTAATTTATAGTGTTTATTTTATGTGCCTTCAGTTGACCCTTCCCATCTCATCCTATAAAAGAGGGCACCCTGCCGCTTTACGGACAGTTAAATTACACTTTGATGTTTTCTCTCTGTTTCTGACTGGGATGAAACACCGGTAAATGTCTGACCTTCGCTAAATCAAGAAGTCTGCTGCTTATCACAGATAAACCTTCACAAAAAAGGGGAATGATATTCTATGTCAACGGTAGTTTATGTGAATTATATTCTATGTCAACGGTAGTTTATGTGAATGATATTCTATGTCAACGGTAGTTTATGTGAATGATATTCTATGTGAACGGTAGTTTATGTGAATGATATTCTATGTCAACGGTAGTTTATGTGAATGATATTCTATGTGAACGGTAGTTTATGTGAATGATGTTCTATGTGAACGGTAGTTTATGTGAATGATATTCTATGTGAACGGTAGTTTATGTGAATGATATTCTATGTGAACGGTAGTTTATGTGAATGATATTCTATGTCAACGGTAGTTTATGTGAATGATATTCTATGTCAACGGTAGTTTATGTGAATGATATTCTATGTGAACGGTAGTTTATGTGAATGATATTCTATGTCAACGGTAGTTTATGTGAATGATATTCTATGTGAACGGTAGTTTATGTGAATGATATTCTATGTCAACGGTAGTTTATGTGAATGATATTCTATGTGAACGGTAGTTTATGTGAATGATATTCTATGTGAACGGTAGTTTATGTGAATGATATTCTATGTGAACGGTAGTTTATGTGAATGATGTTCTATGTGAACGGTAGTTTATGTGAATTATGTTCTATGTGAACGGTAGTTTATGTGAATGATGTTCTATGTGAACGGTAGTTTATGTGAATGATATTCTATGTGAACGGTAGTTTATGTGAATGATGTTCTATGTGAACGGTAGTTTATGTGAATTATGTTCTATGTGAACGGTAGTTTATGTGAATTATGTTCTATGTGAACGGTAGTTTATGTGAATGATGTTCTATGTCAACGGTAGTTTATGTGAATGATGTTCTATGTCAACGGTAGTTTATGTGAATGATGTTCTATGTGAACGGTAGTTTATGTGAATGATAGTCTATGTCAACGGTAGTTTATGTGAATGATGTTCTATGTGAACGGTAGTTTATGTGAATGATGTTCTATGTGTGTATGCAGATTACTTTTTGAATGAGAATTATTGAGACCTAAGCCCTCCCCCCACCCCACCCCACACAATACTCACACACACACTCTCGCTCGCTCGCACACACACACACACACACACTCTCGCTCGCACACACACACACACACACACACACACTCTCGCTCACACAAACACACACTCTCACTCGCACACACACACACACACACACACACTCTCGCACGCACACACACACGCTCTCGCTCGCACACACACACACACACACACACTCTCGCTCGCACACACGTTTCTGTCTATGCACAACATTTGGAGCCAATGCAATGGAATCTTGGCTACTCCTCCAGAGAAAAGTGTCATGGCTGTGTTCGCCAAGACAGCAGGGAGCAAACACAGACAGAGACAGACAGAGACAGAGACACAGACAGAGAGACACAGACAGAGACACAGACACAGAAACAGAGACAGAGACAGAGACAGAGACAGAGACACAGACAGACAGACACAGACACAGACACAGACAGAGACAGAGACAGAGACAGAGACACAGACAGAGACAGAGATACATACAGAGACAGAGACAGAGACAGAGACAGAGACAGAGAAACAGAGACAGAGACAGAGACAGAGAAACAGAGACACAGACAGAGACAGAGACAGAGACACAGACAGAGACAGAGAAACAGAGACAGAGACAGAGACACAGACACAGACACAGAGACACAGACAGAGACACAGACACAGACAGAGAGACACAGACAGAGACAGAGACAGAGACACAGACACAGACACAGACAGAGACAGAGACATAGACACAGACACAGACAGAGACAGAGAGACACAGACAGAGACAGAGACAGAGAGACACAGACAGAGACAGAGACAGAGACACAGAGACAGAGACACAGAGACAGAGATACAGAGACAGAGACACAGAGACAGAGATACAGACACAGAGAGAGACACAGACAGAGACAGAGAAACATAGACACAGAGAGAGAGAGAGACAGAGAGACAGAGACAGAGAAACAGAGACAGAGACAGCGAGACAGAGACAGAGACAGCGACATAGAGAGAGAGAGAGACAGAGACAGGGAGACAGAGACACAGAGAGAGAGAGAGACAGAGACACAGAGAGAGAGAGAGACACAGACAGAGACAGAGACACAGACAGAGAAACATAGACAGAGACAGAGACAGAGAAACAGAGACAGAGACAGAGAGACAGAGACACAGAGAGAGAGAGAGAGACACAGACAGAGAGAGACAGAGACACAGAGACAGAGACACAGAGAGAGAGAGAGACACAGAGACAGAGACAGAGACACAGAGACAGAGACAGAGAGACAGAGACACAGAGAGAGAGAGAGAGAGAGAGAGAGAGAGAGACAGAGACAGAGAGTGACAGACAGACAGAGACAGAGACAGAGACAGAGAGAGACAGAGAGAGAGAGAGACAGGGGATATTTCACTTTTGTATATTATCTACTTCACTTGCTTTGGCATATGTTTCCCATGCCAATAAAGCCCATTGAACTGAATTAAATTGAGAGAGAGAGAGAGCTCAGCAGGCAGGAATACTGGCAATATAATAGATGTTTGTGGGTGAGTCAGGAATACCGAGGATACTGTTTGTGGGTGAGTCAGGAATACCGAGGATACTGTTTGTGGGTGAGTCAGGAATACCGGGGATACTGTTTGTAGGTGAGTCAGGAATACCGGGGATACTGTTTGTAGGTGAGTCAGGAATACCGGGGATACTGTTTGTGGGTGAGTACCTTGACATATACTTGACAGCATGTGAGCTACTTTCTCACATATGAAAGAGGTAATTACATTTTTACCGTTTTTATTTTAATTTTTTGTAAGGGAAGTAATTAAATGGGGTTTTAAGGGATGAGGAACGCTGTTCAGATAAAATAGTGATAAAATAGTGCAATAAATCATGACAATATGATTACATGATCGCTAAGTACAGACTTTCCTACAGAGCATTTGAAACATTTTGTTACGTTACAGCCTTATTCTAAAATGGATTCAATTGTTTTTATCCCTTATCAATCTACACACAACCCCATAATGACATCACAATACCCCATAATGACATCACAATACCCCATAATGACATCACAATACCCCATAATGACATCACAATACCCCATAATGACAAAGTATAATCAGTTTTTTAGAAGATTTTGCAAATGTTTTAAAAATTTAAAAACGGAAGAAAAAAATCATTTACTTAAGTATTCAGACCCTTTACTCAGTACTTTGTTGAAGCACCTTTGGCAGCGGCTGCAGCCTCGAGTCTTCATGTGTATGACGCTACAAGCTTGGCACACCTGTATTTGGGGAGTTTCTCCCATTCTTCTCTGTAGATCCTCTCAAGCTATGTCAGATTGGATGGGGAGTGTCGCTGCACAGATATTTTCAGATCTCTCAAGAGATGTTTGATCGGGTTCTAGTCCGGGGTCTGGTTGGGCCACTCAAGGACATTCAGAGACTTGTCCCAAAGCCACTCCGGCGTTGTCTTGGCTGTGTGCTTAGGGCCGTTGTCCTATTGGAAGGTGAACCATCGCCCCAGTCTGAGGTCCTGATCGCTTTGGAGCAGGTTTTCATCAAGGATCTATTCGGTGTCCTGTGTGAATTTAAGTATGCTCTCTCTAATTCTCTCTTTCTCTCTTTCTTTCTCTCTCTCGGAGGACCTGAGCCCTAGGACCATGCCTCAGGACTACCTGACATGATGACTCCTTGCTGTTCCCAGTCCACCTGGCCGTGCTGCTGCTCCAGTTTCAACTGTTCTGCCTTATTATTATTGGACCATGCTGGTCATTTATGAACATTTGAACATCTTGGCCATGTTCTGTTATAATCTCCACCCGGCACAGCCAGAAGAGGACTGGCCACCCCACATAGCCTGGTTCCTCTCTAGGTTTCTTCCTAGGTTTTGGCCTTTCTAGGGAGTTTTTCCTAGCCACCGTGCTTCTACACCTGCATTGCTTGCTGTTTGGGGTTTTAGGCTGGGTTTCTGTACAGCATTTTGAGATATCAGCTGATGTACGAAGGGCTATATAAATACATTTGATCTCTCTGTGCTTTGCTCCATTCATCTTTCCCTCGATTCTGACTAGTCTCCCAGTCCCTGCCACTAAAAAACATCCCCACAGAGAATCTTGTTTCTCATGGTCTGAGTCCTTTAGGTGGCTTTTGGCAAACTCCAAGTGGTCTGTCATGTGTCATTTACTGAGGAGTGGATTCTGTCTGGCCACTCTACCATAAAGGCTTGATTGGCGAAGTGCTGCAGAGATGGTTGTCCTTCTGGAAGGTTCTCTCATCTCCACAGAGGAACTCTGGAGCTCTATCAGAGTGACCATCGGGTTCTTGGTCTCCTCCCTAACCAAGGCCCTTGTCCCCCGATTGCTCAGTTTGGCTGGGCGGCCAGCCAGCTCTAGGAAGAATCTTGGTGGTTCCAAACTTCTTCCAATAAGAAAAAGTTTGTTTTTTTTGCTCTGACATGCGCTGTCAACTGTGGGACCTTATATAGACAAGTGTGTGACTTTCCAAATCATGTCCAATCAATTGTATTTACCACAGGTGGACTCCAATCAAGTTGTGGAAACATTTCTTAGGATGATCAATGGAAACAGGATGCACCTGAGCTACATTTTGAGTCTCATAGCAAAGGGTCTGAATACTTATAGTCATAACAGTCATAAGTTTGGACACACCAGGGTTTTTCTTATTTTTTACTATTTTCTACATTTTAGAATAAAATAAAAATAAAAACTATGAAATAACACATATGGTTGGGCTGGGCGATATGACGATATATATCGTGTGACGATAGAAAAGCGTTTATCGTTTCATATTATGCTCTATCGTTTATTTAGTTGTGTCGCAAATCACACTCTTTACGGCAATATTTTTCGTCGTTTTGGAACGTCGCTTTTGCGGCAGTGCCGTGTGAAATAAAAAATGCAACACAAACAAAAACATGGAGGAGAGTGAACGTGACACACGGAGACACGGAGCTCATACCTAAAAGAGGGATGGACGTGGTTTGGGTATGAAAAGTCTTACATGGACCAAAATCCGTCCTCTGCAAAATATGCCGCCGGCCGGTCCCGAACACCACTAACCTCTTGTACCACCTACGAAGGAATCGTGTGAAACAGGACAGAGAGAGTCTACGGATGAGACCCCAGAAAGTACAGTCGCGTGCTCAAAACAAACCCCCTGACTCTGACGTTGAAAGAGGCTTTTGCCCGCAGCACAGCATATGGCAAAGAACCACGAAGATGGAAGGAGAGAACAGCTGCCGTTACAACTTACATCTGCAAATACCTTGCCCCAATTTACACCGTCGAGAATCGAGGGTTTCGTTGGTGCTAAAGGTACCAAATGCAAACTGATATGTGACACGTATTAATACCAAAATAACATGCAAAACAGACAAGCCCCTAAAAATATATATTATATATTTATATCTATATTTATTTATATCTATATTTATTTATATCTATATTTATTTTGTTTGCAACTATAGTTGAAGTGTTTTCTATTTACCTTTTTAGATTTTCATAAATTCATAATTTTTTTTACAGTTGAAGACGGAAGTTTACATACACCTTAGGTTGGAGTCATTAAAACTTGTTTTTCAACCACTTCACAAATGTCTTGTTAACAAACTATAGTTTTGGAAAGTCGTTTAGGATATCTACTTTGTGCATGATACAAGTAATTTTTCCAACAATTGTTTACAGACAGATAATTTCACCGTATCACAATTCCAGTAGGTCAGAAGTTTACATACACTAAGTTGACTGTGCCTTTAAACAGCTTGGAAAATTCCAGAATATTATGTCATGGCTTTAGAAGCTTCTGGTAGGCTAATTGACATCATTTGAGTCAATTGGAGGTGTACCTGTGGATGTATTTCAAGGCCTACCTTCAAACTCAGTGCCTCTTTGCTTGACATCATGGGAAAATTAAAAGAAATTAAAAGAAATCAGCCAAGACCTCAGAAAAAAGTTGTAAACCTACACAAGTCTGGATCATCCTTGGGAGCAATTTCCAAACACCTGAAGGTACCACGTTCATCTGTACAAACAGTAATTGTATGCAAGTATAAACACCATGGGACCACGCAGACGTCATACCTCTCAGGAAGGTGATGCTTTCTGTCTTCTAGAGATGAACGTACTTTGGTGCGAAAAGTGCAAATCAATCCCAGAACAACAGCAAAGGACCTTGTGAAGATGTTGGAGGAAACAGGTACAAAAGTATCTATATCCACAGTAAAACGTGTCCTATATCGACATAACCTGGAAGGCTGCTCAGCAAGGAAGAAGCCACTGCTCCAAAACCACCATTAAAAAAAAGTCAGACTACAAAGATCGTACTTTTTGGAGAAATGTCCTCTGGTCTGATGAGACAAAAATAGAACTGTTTGGCCATAATGACCATCGTTATGTTTGGAGGAAAAAGGAGGAGGCTTGCAAGCCGAAGAACACCATCCCAACCGTGAAGCACGGGGGTGGCAGCATCATGTTGTGGGGGTGCTTTGCTGCAGGAGGGACTGGTGCACTTCACGAAATAGATGGCATCACGAGGGAGGAAAATGATGTGGATATATTGAAGCAACATCTCAAGACATCAGTCAGGAAGTTAAAGCTTGGTCGCAAATTGGTCTTCCAAATGGACAATGACACCAAGCATACTTCCAAAGTTGTGGCAAAATGTCTTAAGAACAACAAAGTCAAGTTATTGGAGTGGCCATCACAAAGCCCTGACCTCAATCCTATAGAAGATTTGTGGGCAGAAATGAAAAAGCGTGTGCTAGCAAGGAAGCCTACAAACCTGATTCAGTTACACCAGCTCTGTCAGGAGGAATGGGCCACAATTCACCCAACTTATTGTGGGAAGCTTGTGGAAGGCTACCCGAAACGTTTGACCCAAGTTAAACAATTTCCATTATTAGTGTTAGTGTTCCATTAATAAAGTGACCAGTGTTCCATTAATAAAGTGACCAGTGTTCCATTATTAAAGTGACCAGTATCCCATGACTATGTACTATGTGCATTTGACATGAACACTGTCCATCGTTTGTTTCTATTGGACATAATTTTGGCACAAATATATTCCCATGCAGACACTTACTCTGTCTCTCAGTACTATCAATCCAATGTGTTCGCTATCACCACATAAATAACCAGCGATATCACTTCCTGGTTCTTCTTCTAACACATATTCACAGTGTCCAACTCTGGCAGGAGGCCATCACAACACAGCCAGGAGATGTTATATTATTTTACTGCTGAGAAACACATATCCACTCTATGACAACATCTGTGGTGAGTCCTCCAAGTCGTAGTGGTGCAGAATGTAATGATGAAAACACCCATCTGTGGTGAATCCTCCAAGTCGTAGCGGTGCAGAATGTAATGATGAAAACACCCATCTGAGGTGTATCCTCCAAGTCGTAGTGGTGCAGAATGTAATGATGAAAACACCCATCTGTGGTGAATCCTCCAAGTCGTAGCGGTGCAGAATGTAATGATGAAAACACCCATCTGTGGTGAATTCTACCGTCTCATAATCATTTAAAACAAGATAAATAAGATTAGTCAAAATCTTACATCTAAAACCTCCACTTCAAGTCATTTTTTTCATAATGTGTTTTATTACCATATAAATGGTCTCTAGGTCAGGACGTTGAGTCCCTGAACACAAGGCATTGTGGTAGGTGTACCATCGGCATCACACAGTAACCGTGTGTAGTGTAGTCTTTTCCCACAGCCGCTGCCAGACTACACTAAGTGAGAGTCATGTCATGTCATTATGATGAGGAGATCAGCTCTCTGTTATCCAGATGTTTCACTTAGCCCTCAGTTGATCTCAGATGCAGTGTTCACAACGAGCTAACTAACTTGTTATCGAAAGTATCTTCTGGAAGACGCTTAATGTCAGTAATCCTGAAACAAAATAAAGGGCATGATATGCCAGTATTTTCTTCACCTTTCTCCAGATACGGCTGAAAACTACAACATTATCCCACATCAAAGTACTGAAAAAAACTCAGAGACCCATGATGCAAGACGATATGTGAATGTAAACATTCACCCTACTCACGCCTGCCCCCCCCCCCCCCCCCCAGCTCCCTCCCTCCCTCAAGACACACAAACACACACACACACACTCACACACCGTTCTCCCTAATCACTCAAAATGGCGCTCCAGAACCCGAAACCCATTTCTGACGTTTGGTTTATTTACTTGGGGGCATTGGTGAAACGGGGTTACGTACACCAGTCCCACTCTGTCATCTCACGGTCCATCTGACAGACTCTGTGGCTTTGGAGGGACCGTGTTGTGGAGTCTCAAATAATAACTATAGAAGTCATTTACAGGCAGCATTCCAAATGGCACCCTATTCCCTATATAGTGCACTACTTTAAACCAGAGCCCTATAGAACCCTATTCCCTATATAGTGCACTACTTTAGACCAGAGCCCTATAGAACCCTATTCCCTATATAGTGCACTACTTTAGACCAGAGCCCTATAGAACCCTATTCCCTATATATAGTACCCTATATTCACTGGTTAAAAGTAGCGCACTGTATAGGGAATAGGGTGCCATTTGGAACACACAAATACACATCTGGCTTGCATTAATGGGGGTAGCTAACTCTCCTGTAGTGCTGTGTGGCTGGGTACGGCCTGGTCTACATTCCTGCAGACTCCTGCTCTGCTAGCACGCCATCAGCTCCACGATGGTTTGCTCTCAGTCATTGTTGTCTGTGGTCAGGTACAAGTTTATATAGGTTGAGGCTCACAGTCCCAAAGGTACAGACCATAGAGGTTTTCATCTATAGCTCCTATAACGTCCCGTGGTCCTGTTGTCCCATGCATTGCCTGAGTGCACTAGCCTTTAGCGCGTGTATACGACCAAGCCTAAGGCCACATCTTTGGTAGTGTTACTCGTCGATCACACCGACAGCGCTGTTGCATTTTTGGTACAACAGAATTACATTAATTTCCAATGAAAACGCTGCGTTTGCCTCGCAGCATTGTGTTTGCATGAGGCAGTTGCAGTGCGTTCGGTGTGGTGCAGTTGTTGGATTTATCGAACCTACGCGTCAAACTGTACGCGTAGACGGCTCGACAGAAATGGTAGCAGAAGGTGAATGTGGAACTTTTGTTGCCCACATATCCAGATGACGCCGCGTACTATTTTGCGTAAAACACTGAAGCGTTATTACCATTTTGCGCAAATGCTCTGTGGGTGTGAACGGGCCTCGTTAAATTATGATAATGCCTGGTATAAGACGAGCAATATAGTTGATTTGTTGTGGTCAGTGTCTAAGGAGAGGTAAATCGTTGTAAATATTCCCGAAATATGTGAAAAGAGCAAAGCCAATGAACAGTAATAAAGACTTGTTAAATCAGAAAGTAGAAAAGCACATTAAATGGCAACTGTGAGAATTTTATTTTTTATTTTTGCCTAAGCATGACGGCTGTCTGCCTGTGTTCCAAGATAGGTGTGAATATAGCGGGGATATACTGCACCTTCACTGCCAAGAATTCATGTTGTGTGTGTGCGTGTGTTTGTGTGTGTGTGTGTGTGTGTGTGTGAGTGTGTGTGTGCGTGTGCGTGTGCGAGTGCGTGTGCGTGTGTGTGTGTGTGTTAGCAGACGTGTCATAATGAACTAAAAAAAAGGCATGCCCATTGTCCTCCAACACTAGAAAAGTGCACCATACCATTCCCATGTCACTCATAATAAACCGTTGACGCGCATGTAGTTACGATACAACGAGGTTGTGCAATATCTCCTCCCGGTGAGTAGACTACCAAAACCCCTCACATGATAACACAAGCCAGTTGATGCCTGAGGCTTTAGCTAACCTCCCAACACTATATCCTCCCCGAAGCTATCTATCTATCTGGCTGTAACATTTTATAGAATAACATTACAGAGCTCTCCTCCGGGAAACGTATTGCATTTAATGATCGCCGTTTAAACGGTTCGCTGTGTCATTGGACTTTGCCAGATGTTTTCGTTCGATGGAGGGGTACTCTAACCTTGGCTCTCACCTTGAGGAAATAAAACACACACACTATACACAGTGAGATAACGATTTCACTCGGTATAAGAGGCCTGACTCCCATTGTTTGCAGTCACGGGAAAACCAGTTTACTTTTCGCTTTATGGGGTGTATTTTGGCCTGGTTGTGTGCTGGCAGTTACGGCAGAAACTCGTTATAATACAATCCTCCTCGGTGTTAGTTTTTGTACCCTAAGTCATGTTGCCGCTTGTCATTTGGAATTCACGCTTTTAGACGTTATTGAATTTCGATTGGAAATTAAATGCAAATTAAACCAAATTATTATTGTTATTATACACTAGTTCAGTTGGTAACGGTCTATAGTCCGCGCAGCAGTTATTGCTTTTAGGAATTAGCTCGAGTTTACTTTTTCTTTAAAATAATATTAAGATAAAAAAATTAAGTTAAATTTTGAGACAATAAATAAATTATTCCTGTGCAAATAGATCCACTAATAATAATAATAATGATAATAATAATGTGGCGCTAAATGACATTATTATTAGGATATAATCATTGTTTTCTGTCTCTGTTTTTGGTGTTTTAAAAGGCTTTTCCTTTGTTAAAGTCAGATTTCATCTAGATTTAATGAACGGGCTGTTCTTTCTCTTTAAAATCTCCCCTGCCTTGTAAAAGACACAACCACTCCAAAGGTCGCGCATTGGATCAGCAACACAAACTGTGTCGTTACATCTTTATAACAGTCACTATGAAATAGCTTAAATGCTCGTTATTCTCTGGAACAAATATGTAAACGATGTGAGAGCATAATTATACCTTTATTCCCTTTCTTTGGGCTCTGTTTAAACATAAAACTAGATTATTTTAGTTTCAGTTTTGCTATATATATATATATATATATATATATATATATATATATATATATATATATATATATATATGTGTGTGTGTGTGTGTGTGTTTTACTTTATTAATACTGAAGGGCATCAATCCAGGAAATGGTAGGCCTATATTGCATTCGCAACTCTTTGCCGTTTCGAACATGATTCACGTCTCTTGCCAAAGTCATTACGCTGTGTTATGCTAATTTACGTTATCATTATGCCCTAATCCTGCGTTCACCATCGAGTCGTCATGATATTACTACAACTAATCTTCTAAATTGCTATGAACTTGGAACCACAGTGTAACACGAAAGAGCGCCACGTTATTAAGTATCTTGTGGTTTAATTTGCGTCCTGCGGCCTTGGTGAAAGTCAAATCCGCGCGTCCTCAGCTGTCCATAGCCGTGCCATACAGTCAGTGAATTTAATAAGAATGTGGCGTACGAAACAAAGCATGTAGGGTTGGTTAATTTCTGCCCCCACAAAAAAAAAATCTATGCCGTGCGCGAAAAGAGTTAGCACAACGAGTTTAGACTGTAGTTTATTTCAATCATTAGCCTGTAGGATTTTGACCTGATGGTTTTAGGACCTAAACGCAAGTGCCGAGAGATTATTAAAATCATAATTCAAATCTGTGTCATTATAAAACACGATTTCTATTCTCCGGGTCTATTATTAAATGTTTGCTTCGTTAATATCTTATACATGTAACTGAACTGGAGCAATATCATTTTTTTTTGATATTGGGAAAACGAACACTTTGCTCACTTTAAGGGAGCAAAAATGTATCCTTTCCAAAAGACATCCACATCCGTTTACTAAACCCTGCCAGGTGGCCCGTGCGTTCCTATCCTATCGTTAGATCTTGTAAAGACAATGGTTTTAGATGGCAGGCCGTGATTTACAAATGTGTGTCTAACCACAACCATAATGCATGCATATGCGTGTATGATTGTTCAAATGTATACTTTACACCTTGATGCCTGTCCTTTTGCCTCAATGCACGGCGTGTGTGTGTGTGTGTGTGTGTGTGTGTGTGTGTGTGCGCGCGCGCGTGCGCGCGTGCGTGCGTGTGTGTGTGTGTGTGTACACGTTTTACTACACTTGGTAGTACCAGAAGTCCTCACAAGAATAGTAAACCAACTACATTTCAGAGAAGTGAGAACATTTTACCAGTCTTCACTTATAATAAAAATATTTTAGGCTTAGGGGTTAGATTTAGGGTTAGAACTAGGGTTAGGGTTTGGAGGTTAGGTTTAGGGTTAGAACTAGGGTTAGGGTTTGGAGGTTAGGTTTAGGGCTAAGAGTTAGGGTTAGGTTTAGGGGTTAAGAGTTAGGGTTAGGTTTAGGGGTTAAGGTTAGAGTACAAATGAGGTTAAGGGTTAGAGCTGGGGTTAGGATTTGGAGGTTAGGTTTAGGGCTAAGAGTTAGGGTTAGGTTTAGGGCTAAGAGTTAGGGTTAGGTTTAGGGCTAAAGTGTTAGGGTTAGGTTTAGGGCTTAGAGTTAGGGATAGGTTTAGGGGTTAAGGTTAGAGTACAAATGAGGTTAAGGGTTAGAGCTGGGGTTAGGATTTGGAGGTTAGGTTTAGGGCTAAGAGTTAGGGTTAGGTTTAGGGCTAAGAGTTAGGGTTAGGTTTAGGGCTAAAGTGTTAGGGTTAGGTTTAGGGCTTAGAGTTAGGGATAGGTTTAGGGGTTAAGAGTTAGGTTTAGGTTTAGGGGTTAAGAGTTAGGGTTAGGTTTAGGGGTTAAATCAAATCAAAATCAAATCAAATCAAATCAAATTTTATTTGTCACATACACATGGTTAGCAGATGTTAATGCGAGTGTAGCGAAATGCTTGTGCTTCTAGTTCCGACAATGCAGTAATAACCAACAAGTAATCTAACTAACAATTCCAAAACTACTGTCTTGTACACAGTGTAAGGGGATAAAGAATATGTACATAAGGATATATGAATGAGTGATGGTACAGAGCAGCATAGGCAAGATACAGTAGATGGTATCGAGTACAGTATGTACAAATGAGATGAGTATGTAAACAAAGTGGCATAGTTTAAAGTGGCTAGTGATACATGTATTACATGTAGGTTAAGGTTAGAGTACAAATGAGGGTAAGAGTTAGGGTCAGGTTTTGGGTTTTGAATGGGAATCAAAAAGTCCTCTCAAGTATAGTAAGACATAGCTGTGTGTGTGTGTGTGTGTGTGTGTGTGTGTGTGTGTGTGTGTGTGTGTGTGTGTGTGTGTTGAAGTCTATTCCTTTGGTGAGAAGTGGTGCAATATATCATCGAACCGTATAGTTTTCAGTTTATTGCTTAAATGTCAAATTTCAGAGACTGGTCGGAGCCTCTACGCGATCCTCTACGCGATCCTCTACGCTATCCTCTACGCTATCCTCTACGCTATCCTCTACGCTATACCTTATAGCTCATTCAAAATCTTAAAAAATAATCACAGTCTAATTAGCTCCCCTTACTTGTGTTGAACAAAAGTGACAGCGTGTGCTATAAGTTGGATAAGTTGGTAGCCTCATGTATGATGTTTGCTGATGTGTTAAGAAAGTATAGTGTAGATATTCAAACATAAACTATTAGGCTACCGTATGCTGTTGAGGTCAAGTCATCAAAATATCAACTCAGACAACAAACAAAAAAAAATCATACAGAATAGGCAAGGCTATGCCAGAATGAAATCGTTCAACATTATTTGTCATGATTGCATTGAGCTCAACCAACAACGTGGTTTCATAAAATATCTACGGTCATGTAGTTTCTAAGAGATAGCATGCGTCTGTCTTCCTGATAGATGGAGGATTTAAGGGATTGTATAAAATGCTGGGTTCGCTCTAATTTACTCCAGTTACACTCTGGCCTCATAAAATCTGCACATTTGTAAATGTTGTTATGGCCCCTTGCCCACACGGTTCCTGGTTGTTAGTTCAGTAACCTATCCGTTGCTTTTTTTGTATGTTCGGGTGCTGATTGACAGACGATGGCCTAGCGCCGAAACGTTTATTTTGCTTTCGTTGCCTCGCAAAATTAGATTTAAAGAATAACTTTTTATTTGAGTGGAACCTGTTACAAATATGAATAGGATGTTTGAACCTGTACAAATATGAATAGGATGTTTGGATTTTAGTCAAGGCACCAGTTTTGAGCGCGTTTGTTTCAAGAACCTTTGGGATGTTGAACCGTTTGGAACTCACCATAGCAGGGGATGAGCGCGTCGTTGTGTCCTCCGCTTTCCTGGTGGAGTTTTTCGCCTTCCGGGGGTGTTTTGCAGGTCGGTCGTTGCATGAAGAGGTGGTATTTGTTGAAGTTGTTGCCCTCCTCTGTGCCGTCATCCAGTGACTGGCACTCCTGTTGGAAAGGACTCCGAGACTTCTCCTCGTAACCCTGTTGTCCTTTGGGTAGGAACGTTGGGCTGTATTTGGTTTCACTCGGTTGGAATATTCTGAAGGGATCCGATGGTTGTTGATCCCTACCGTGTGGCGAAGCCGTGTTATAATATGAATCTATGGATGTCATATCACAGTATGAAACGCACGTATCTGCGTTCATTCCTAAAAAAAATCACCCCGCAAAAAATTGAATTGAAAAAATCCAAACCGTTTGTTTCTTCGTTCTCCTTTTCCCCTTGCAGCAAGAACCCTTTCTCTCAAGCACTGGCGAACACACACTCTCACACACACTCTCACACACACTGCCGCATCTGGGGTTGGTTATAAAACGAAGTAGATGTTTTCCAGAGACTTGCAGAAGACTGAACAAATGAATGCAAAGAAATCCCCCTGAAGGTTTACCGGGGTAAGGAACCAAAATGCCGTTGCTTTACAGACGATGCCACTGCTGGTCCCACTAAAGTCCTCTGCACACGACACTAGTGAAAGTCAGCGCCAAACCAGCTCTGTTATTATTCAGACAACAGAGATGGAGATGGAAAATGGGAGGTCAAGCAAGAGGGACATTTTTTTCTTGTTTTCTTTGTAAACACGAGGGAGACACAACACATGACATTCATTTGATTAGGAGTTAATAGGACTGCTTTGATAAATGCACATCTTGTGCACATGAGAGATAATCGCTCTGAGTCAATTATATTTTCCCCTTTTATTTAACCGGATATAAATATATATATATAAATATATATATAAACTCAGCAAAAAAAAAAAGAATTGTCCTCTCACTGTCAACTGCATTCATTTTCAGTGAATTTAACATGTGTAAATATTTGTATGAACATAACAAGATTCAACAACTGAGACATAAACTGAACAAGTTCCACAGACATGTGACTAACAGAAATGGAATAATGTGTCCCTGAACAAACGGGGGTCAAAATCAAAAGTAACAGTCAGTATCTGGTGTGGCCACCAGCTGCATTAAGTACTGCAGTGCATCTCCTCCTCATGGACTGCACCAGATTTGCCAGTTTTTACTGTGAGATGTTACCCCACTCTTCCACCAAGGCACCTGCAAGTACCCAGACATTTCTGGGAGGAATGGCCCTAGACCTCACCCTCCGATCCAACAGGTCCCAGATGTGCTCAATGGGATTGAGTTTCGGGCTCTTCGCTGGCCATGGCAGAACACTGACATTCCGGTCTTGCAGGAAATCACACGTAGAATGAGCAGTATGGCTGGTGGCATTGTCATGCTGGAGGGCCATGTCAGGACGAGCCTGCAGGAAGGGTACCACATGAGGGAGGAGGATGTCTTCCCTGTAACGCACAGGGTTGAGATTGCCTGCAATGACAACAAGCTCAGTCCCATGATGCTGTGACACACCGCCCCAGACCATGAAGGACCCTCCACCTCCAAATCGATCCCGCTCCAGAGTACAGGCCTCGGTGTAAAGCTCATTCCTTCGACGATAAACGCAAATCCGACCATCACCCCTGGTGAGACAAAACTTGACTCTCAGTCAAGCCTCTCTCAGCCTATTGCGGACAGTCTGATCACTGATGGAGGAATTGTACGTTCCTGGTGTAACTCTGGAAGTTTTTGTTGCCATCCTGTACCTGTCCCGCAGGTGTGATGTTCAGATCCTGTGCAGGTTTTGTTACACGTTTTCTGCCACTGCGAGGATGATCAGCTGTCCGTCCTGTCTCCCTGTAGCACTGTCTGTGGCGTCTCACTACGAACATCGCAATTTATTGCCCTGGCCACATCTGCAGTCCTCATGCCTCCATGCAGCATGCCTAAGGCACGTTCACGCCGATGAGCAGGGACCCTGGGCATCTTTCTTTTGGTGTTTTTCAGAGTCAGTAGAAAGGCCTCTTTAGTGTCCTAAGTTTTCCTAACTGTGACCTTAATTGCCTACCGTCTGTAAACTGTTAGTGTCTTAACGACCTTTCAACTCGTGCATCTGGGGCGGCAGGTAGCCTAGTTGTTAGACCGTTGGACTAGTAACCGGAAGGTTGCAAGATCGAATCCCCTAGCTGATAAGGTACACAGATCTGTTATTCTGCCCCTGAACAAGGCAGTTAATCCACTGTCGTTTGGTGTCACTGAAAATAATAAATAGTTTATGGTTGATTGAACAAGCATGGTGTTTTAACCCTTTACAATGAAGATCTATGAAGTTATTTGGATGTTTACGAATTGTCTTTGAAAGACAGGGTCCTGAAAAAGGGAAGTTTATTTTTGTTCTGAGTTGATGTATGTATATATATTTAGGAGAGCCCTACATCTATGTAAATAAGCACTAACACATTGTGATGCATATTTAAATTATGTAGCCTGTAGCCTATATGGATGAATGTAAAATACCACTGGGCACAGACCTCAATTCAATGTCTTCTCCACGTTGTTTCAACGTAATTTCATTAAAATGACGTGGAAACATCGTTGATTCAACCAGTGTGTACCCAGTGAGTGGGATGTGACTTTTCGTTGTGGCCCTGGCAAACATTGTGCCAAATTTGTTGAGAAGTGCCGATACTGTTTTGGTTTTAGCCTATATATTTTTTTTCGATTTTCGAATTCTACGTACTAAATAGCACAGACAAATCAACACAAACTATAGCCCTAAGACATTGTCCTTCTTTTGAGTAAAATTGATCCTTTTCCATTTATTTTTTAGAGCCGTTATGCCCTCACTTCACCAGGTAAATATTTGACATGGATCCTTATAGCAATAAACCGTTTATCTCAGTTTACGCATGTGGTTCATATTTTATATTTCTGCGTGAAATAAAATGCTCTTCTACTTTCCTTAGTTTCTAACTGCCGTTTGATAAATGTTTTCCTTGTGCTCAAAGGTGAACATAGTGTTGTTCATGATTGCTGTAGGGTAACAAGGCTATCGAAATGAAATCCCTCCTCTGCAGAAATTAAAACAAGTTTATTTTATTCGATTTTCTTGAAGCGGCAGGCTATTATGATATCATTAAAGGACTACACGCTATTATTAATTCATGGGGTTATTGCAGATTATTACATTGTAATAACCATATATTCCTAATAATTACTACGACGACAACTACTATTAAAATATAGTACCAGAATAATACCATAATAACGAAATTGATCATTGGCGTGATTAACCAACATTAAGGCATTGAAACGCTAAAAAAACATAAAACATAAAAACGTAAGACTACACTGTTTATTATGAACAACGTATAAAATTACACCTAATTTATTTAATTGATCAAGTATTTGCCTACTTGATCGATTAAAAAAAGTGGTTCCGTATAGCTAACCTTTTAAATTCGATATATTTATTTAGAGAGTTACTTGTTGGATATGTTCCTATGTGGAATTGTTGTATTAAACTCGTCTGCTTTATACACAATTAACTTAATAAAAAAGCAAATAAATGTAACGTGAATCAAAAAGTAATATATGTAACGGTTACTACTATTCATTCTACTGTCTACTATTCCCGCGTACCATTAGTATACTGTGTACTTTTGGATTTGATTCTATACTTTTGTACGCCCTTCAGTCGTATGTATTCCACACAATTCACAGCATATGGTCCAACAGAGGCCTATAACCCTGTAACTGATTCTCCCCATATTGCCACGTGAATTTCTTTTCAGTGCCACCGGCAAGATAATGCGCAGAGATTCATGCTCAGTCTCAGTGGCTAACGATGTCAATGGAAGCGACGCGGAGAATTATGTTGAGAGCTATGAGAGCCTTGCGTTTGAGCTCAGTGATTGGTTAGAATAAGCCCAGAAAAACACTTGTTCACTTTCCCTCTGGTTTGCTAAGAAGTGTCACATAATATTATTTTTGATTGAATATGAAGAGTATGGGAAGCTCGTTCCCACCACCAAAATAAATACATCTGACTAGGAGTTATGAGAGAGTAAGACATTATTATGAGATAGTAAGTCCTTATTATGAGATAGTGTCATTATTCAGAGATAGTAAGTCATTCTTCAGAGATAGTAAGTCCTTATTATGAGAGTAAGTCATTATTCATAGATAGTAAGTCATTATTCGGAGATTATAAGTCATTCTGAGATAGTAAGTCATTCTTCAGAGATAGTAAGTCCTTATTATGAGAATAAGTCATTATTCTGAGAGAGTAAGTCATTATTATGACATAGTAAGTCATTATGTGTGTGTGTGTGTGTGTTTGAGACAGAGAGAGAGAGAGAGAGAGAGAGAGAGAGAGAGAGAGAGAGAGATATATATATATATAGAGATATATATATATATATATATATATAGAATTGAATGGAATAGAATATAATGGAATAGAATAGAATAGAATGGAATAGAATAGAATGGAATAGAATAGAATCGATGGAAAGGCCCCAGGTTAATATATAA